>NW_026911127.1:10000-32500 GCF_963692335.1 Osmerus eperlanus | reverse complement strand
ACCTCCATATCTCTCCCTTCCTCCCTCCCTCCGTCCCTTCCTGGCAGTGCTGGATTGATAGAGGAAGTCTGTAGGTTTGTTAGACAGACCAATCAATCAGGATCTCACAAAACACCAGCTAATTAACTTACTGTGCAGCTGTACGGCTTAAGAGGACATGCAGATGGATATTACTTTGGGAGCGAGGGACGGAGAGAGGGATGGATGGAGAGAAGGTGAGGAACAGAGGAAGATGCCGTGGGTGGCAAGTAGGATGACAGAGAGCGGGATAGAGAAAGAGAAAGACAGACAGAGAAACTGAAGGAGTAGATTTATTAAAGCGTGGGTATCAAGAAGGAACCCAGCTGAACCGATTCCGTGTATTTAGGATAGCAACCTGCTGGTGATTATAATGTATCATGGTCTCCTGTCTGCCCCCTCCAGAAACATGACGGCCAGTTCACGGTGATCCAGCTGGTGGGCATGCTGCGTGGCATCGCCTCGGGCATGAAGTACCTGTCAGACATGGGCTACGTTCACAGAGACCTGGCAGCACGCAACATCCTGGTCAACAGCAACCTGGTGTGTAAGGTGTCTGACTTCGGCCTGTCCAGAGTCCTGGAGGACGACCCGGAGGCTGCATACACCACACGGGTACGACACACACACACACACACACACACAAATGTTGTCCACAACAACAAAAATCTCACTGCAGGTCATAATGCGTAGAGCAGTGGAATCATTTTACGGCTACAAATGAATTCGGATTTGTAGGAAGTGTCAGCAATGTTTTTTTAATGTGATATTAGCATAGCCCTAGGTGCAGCACGGCAGCCAGGCGAGGACATACCTCCACACACTGCAGTGCCAGGAGATCGAGAGATACAAGAGAACCGCAGCAGGGAGGGGAGGAAAGAGAGAGCGGGGAGAGGGAGAAGGGGGGGGGAGCAAGAGAAAGAGAAGGATAGGTGGGGGTGGGAATACATAAAAGAATGTTGACTAGCTCCACTCTTCCACTCTTTGTCTTTGACTTGACTTTGACCAGAGTGTGGGGACTGCTGCAGCAACGGTAGCAGCATGACAAGAAGCTGTTGGGATTCCTATGGAGAGTCTCACACACACACACACACACACACACATGCAGATGTGTATGTGTGCTCTAGAGAGCTTAGAGATGAAGGGGGTGTTCAGAGGGAGTCAACAGTACCGGTGCTGACGTGTTCTGGTTCTGTATGTCCGGGCCGGCAGGGAGGGAAGATCCCCATCAGGTGGACGTCTCCGGAGGCCATCGCCTACAGGAAGTTCACCTCGGCCAGCGACGTGTGGAGCTACGGCATCGTCATGTGGGAGGTGGTGTCCTATGGGGAGAGGCCCTACTGGGAGATGTCCAATCAGGATGTGAGTTCACTTCAGCGTGACTGTTCAGAATGCTCGTACTGTACTGGAACATCATGGTGGTTGTTCTACGGTGTGTTTCTGGTGCAACCGCCTAGAACCGAGCTAGCTTTAGTTCTTATCAGTTTTTCACGTTCTCTTTCTTTTTTCTTTCTTTCTTTCTTTCTTTCTTTCTCTCTCTCTCTCTCTCTCTCTCTCTCTCTCTCTCTCTCTCTCTCTCTCTCTCTCTCTTTCTCTCTCTCTCTCTCTCTCTCTCTCTCTCTCTCTCTCTCTCTCTCTCTCTCTCTCTCTCTCTTTCTCTCCCTCTCCCTCTCCCCCTTTCTCTCCCTTCCTCTCGATCCTTCTCTCCGTCCCTCCCTTCAGGTGATCAAGGCGATAGACGAGGGCTACCGTCTGCCCGCCCCCATGGACTGCCCCGTGGTGCTGCACCAGCTCATGTTAAGCTGCTGGGAGAAGAGCCGCAGCGACAGGCCCAAGTTCGACATCATCGTCACCACCCTGGACAAGCTGATCCGGAACCCGGCCAGCCTGCGAGAGCTGGCCAACAGCTCTGTGTGGTGAGCCCTGCCTCCCACACTGCACATGTCCTGTCAGAGCCGCAGAAAAACACACACCCAACATGTTCGAAGCTTCTATCTAGATCCACCAGGTTTCAGCCTCTGTGTAGTTGATTGATTGATTAGATATCCATGCTAAGATGGTGTATTTTATGACTGGCCCTGGGGTCTAAAGATGGGACGATAGGACTTTCTTTGCTGCTAAACCGGGTCGGCCCTAGACTTTATCTAACAATGTTATCTGTGTGTGTGTGTGTGTCCAGGCAAGACCCGACCACTCCTGAGGTCAGTGTGACCACGGTGGAGGAGTGGCTGGAAGCCATCAAGATGGGCCAGTACAAGGAGAGCTTCTCCAGTGCGGGCTACGTCACTCTGGACTCTGTCCTCTACATCAGCGCTAGGTCAGACACCAAGCTGGCCTGGGTTGGACTTGATGGGGCTGAGCTGGGGTCATGAGTAGTAAAGATTATCTATTAGATTTGTCTTTACAATGTGCTAAATTCTTATTTTTCTGTCTTTCTTTCTTTCCATTCCTTGCTGCAGTGAACTGGGTAAGATGGGCGTGACTTTGGCGGGTCACCAGAAAAAGATCCTGTCGAGTGTGCAGAGCCTGTCGACCCAGGGGACCCAAGTCCAAGTATAACAGTTTTTCCATAGACACGCACTGAGATTGAGATTCCCCCATCGAGACAGATGGATCTGTAATGGTTACCCTGTGCTCCCCCATTGAAGCGGTGCCAAGATGGACACTGGACTCTTTTACCTCCTTGCAGCTTCACCATTCCACTCCTTCTGGAAGCTAGAATAGTGTAGGCACTATCCACTTCAGCACTCGGAGTCTGGCAACCCAACAACCACCACCAGGGCCACAGAGAGACAAACCTCAAACCTGGCAACATCTCAAATCATCTCAGATCATATCAACTCAACAACTTAAAAAAAAAATCAACAAAAAAACAACATAAAAAGGACAACAAAAAAAATAATTAGAATACAATTATCATCACTGTCTGTGACGTTGAGTGTACAGTTGGTTTTACCGTTGTTTTGTTTTCTGTTTTAAGATGAGCTTTTATGGAGTTTTCACCCGGTTTTAAAGAGACATGAGATATGTATAGATTTGTGTTTATATGAGCTGTGTGTGTGTGCCACACTCTAGAACTGGATGAAATGTTTGTCTTGGCTGTCAAGCTACATAGATGGACTGCTCTTCAGGGTTCCTTCCTGGTGCATGTAAGACTCGACCCCTCCTGATTGTAAAAAAGTACGCCATTGGACAAGTCAAGCCCAAACATGGCATGAATGTGTACCGGAGATGGATTGAGGGGGTTTTATGAGTAAAGAGATGTGGTGGAAAAAAAGAGAGCGTTAGCTATTACTTCCAGACACCCTCAAGTCCCAGTGCTTGTGTGCTAGATGCACTTGTGATGTCATTTCCTGGTAGTGCAGCATACAGCAGCAGCAGCTGCTAAGGACGCAGTCAGTCAGACTTTCTCAGTACATTTTTTTCTAACAGAGTTAAGACTTTCCAAAGCGCACTGAAACTGTTCCCCCTGGGTGAATATTGTTAGCACGTTATCTTCCAAGAGTTCGCTGGCTTCCTGTGTTTGCGCTGTATCAGAGAATTGTGGTGTTGTGTAGAGCAGAGGTGATGTGCTAAAAGTCAACACTGTTTAGAATGTTTGTATCTGTTTCTCCAATGTTGTGCCATGTACAGTAAATTAAGGAACTGTTTGGTTTCATTAGCTTGGTGCCAACATGTTAGTTTGATCCTAACATCTTTGTAGATCACCGCTGATACAATTTGAACAATTTGGATAAGAAAAGGTTGATGGTGAAAATGTGGGGTAGTCTTTCCCAGTCACCCCCCCCTCCACAAACACACACACACACACACCACCCCACACACACACCACCCCACACACACACCACTCTCCCACCCTCCCCCATGTTGGTAGTTGTAAGGTCCTACTGTGTATTATCTACCACTGTTGAGCCATGCCATATGCTTCCATTACTTGAAACGCTCAACCCAAGAGCCTACACCATTCAAACAAATTCCAACAATAAGACAAACACATACAGTGCTGTTGTAATGTCAGACGCATGTTCAAGTTCACATATTCTACACAAACATGTTTCCCATGTGACACTTAGGAGACGGGGCTATAGATCAGTTCTAACATGATGTTTCACTGCAGAGAAATTTGTTACCAGTCCCCCGCCTCGCCCCTCCCCTCCCCCATACCCCTTAGTGCACACAGTCCACTAAATCTGTTTACAACAACAGTGTTACTCTGGTAACAGATAACAGCAGCATATAAACCGTTGTACCATAGTGTAAAATATGTACAGTGTTGATTAAAAAATGTTAGAATGTTTGTAATGATGAATATGATGATGAATATGATGATGTGCTTTTATTCTGAAGGAGGAGAAAACATTGGCGTATTGTTGCAGGGGGCGAGTCTTAAGAGACATGTTTTGGTGTGATTCGCTAAACTGATTAATGGAATGTAGCATGGGTACGATGCTTTAGCTTTGATTGACAGGTGACAGGGCCTGTGGTTTATACCGCAGTGGTAGAAGGGGTGGAATATTCTCTGAAAGGCGTAGGACTCGGTGGTCCATCTACACCGCCACCATAGCTGTGACTCCCTCCTGTCGTTCTGCTCTCTCTCGCTCTCTGGTCTCACTCCGGCAGGCTACCCTGGACTGTTTGACTCTTAGATGCCTTATTTACTGAGCTACCCCCCCCCCGCCCCCACCATGTACCCATAAAGGTGGTGTTACAAGTAAGTGTGTACATAATATTTATCTGTGACATCACAGGAACACTATGGTTCAGTAGCTTCTGGTAGACTTTATGGATCTCAGCAACTCTGTTTGGATTCAGACAACCCATTCTGCAGTCGAAAGCTGAGAGGATGAAGTCAAATGGAAATTTGAATTGGTCAGCCAGCAGCCATTTACTGTTAAGTATTATTTCACCTTGTATCCTGAGCTAGGTTGTGAGTTGGGCCAGAATGGGGCACCCCCCCTCCCAACATATACACACACACACACAGATTTTGGGTCAGATTTGTGTTTTGCCCCTATTAGGTTAAGACAAGTCAGGCTAGCTGATCTCAGAGCCTCTGCAGAACCCTGTACATTATCCTCTATGTTCTCTCTCTCTCTCTCTCTCTCTCTCTCTCTCTCTCTCTCTCTCTCTCTCTCTCTCTCTCTCTCTCTCTCTCTCTCTCTCTCTCTCTCTCTCTCTCTCTCTCTCTCTCTTGCCCTCTCTCCCTTCTCGCTCTCTTTCTTCTCCTCTTTTTCTTCTTTTTCTTCACTCCATCTCTCTCTCTTTCTCTCCATCCCTCCCTCCCCTGTACTGTGTCCTTGTGGCAGGTTCCCATGCGCTTGTTCTAAAGGGTGTACGCATTCTAATGTCCTTCATGTTGCTGTAATAAATATGCTAATATTTTTAATTTCTCACCTGAAGGTGTGGGTGTCTTACTTTTCTTTCACACAGATTCACACGCTCTGCATGTGAACCGACATACAAATTGCACGTTATTCATACCATACACTTTCTACGCCTTCGGGATTCCACACTGAGCTATGGTATATTACCAAGGTTTATTCATAGCCCTCTCACATGGGATCGGCGTAAAAGTTGGACTTAATTATCCCGCTCTCTCTTTGTGTCTGTGTCAGAGAGCCTGGAGGAAGTAGAATCAGGGGTATCTGTTCAGAGAGGAAGTGAGGTCGTGCTGTAAACCTGAGGACATGTCTATTCTTTTTAGTCTCCCACACAACCCACACATACGTCTGTGTGTGTGTGTGTGTGTGTGTGCTACCTCAGAGATAATGGAGTCCCCAGGGGAGTGTAGAGGGTCACTGACTCCTGCCTTTTGTTAACCCTTTAATGCACTGGCCCGACGCTGTCAGTCTATGTTACTGTCATTACACCTCATTTACTCCATCACGTTCCATACTCTGTTTCTCTCTTCTTCTCTTTATTTCTCTTTCCATTTTCTCTCTTTTTCTCTCCCTCTCTCCCCCTCCTCTCTTTTTTCTCTCTCTGTCTTTATCTGTCTGTGTCTCTACCCCATTGGATCTAAAATCCACCTCTTCCCCCACAAAATAATCAGTATTCCTCAATATCCCCCCCATCTACCATCCCTCCTTTACCTTACAGTTCCCAGACCTCTCTTTCTGCTTTTAACAAACATAGAAATGCAGCACACAGAAAAAAGCACACACACACACACAGCCACACAGATGTCTGACCCTGCAGAGGTCATAGAGGATCTATAGCTGGTAGGGCTCTGGTGTTATTTTAATGTCTTCTGCCCCACATTAGGGGACACTCAAACCCTCACCTGACAGCATGACAGAGAGGGGCAATTACTAACTTAGTCACACACACCCAGGGGAGCCAATGTGTGCGTATCTGATAGTCTGTGTGTCTGAGATTGTGCTTGTGTGTGTTTGTGTGTAGGGGATAGGGGGGGGGGGGGGGGTTGTGTGTGTGTGTGTGTGTGTGTGTGTGTGTGTGTGTGCATGATCAGTAAATATGACAGCCTCATCAGTCACTGGTGGTCTTTTAAGTGTTATCCAAAAGCCGTGCGACCTTTTAAGATGATGCCAATAGCCATTGTGTGATGAATCAATTGGCAGAGAGTTGGCCCCCAACCACCATCTTATTAACCAGCCTCAACATGGGAGATGACAGCCTCTCTGTGGAGACCCGGGCCTCCAGATCCCATCCTCACAGAGCTGGGACCCTCTAGATTCAGTCCAAAAGCATTATGATGTAACACGGAATTACTTTATGTAATTATTATTCGTATCTCAGGATAGTTACGAATGCATGGATCTGGTCTCTGTAGTAACACCGTATGATTTCACTGGCTCTATCGCGCACAAAGCGTACTGTTCCATTATTTGTGGAAGGGAAATTAATAACATGGGGTCTGTCCTTCTGCAGTGAATCTGGGGACGTTATCCATGTGTGTGTGTGTGTGTGTGTGTGTGTGTGTGTGTCGGAGTGGCTCAGATCCTGTTTAGCCCTGTGTTTGGGTTGCGTGTGTCTGCTTCTAATCAAATCTATGGCTGCCTCAAACAACTCTCCTGTTTCCTCGTCCACACACACACACACGTACGCACACAAACTCATGCACACACACTCACACACAAACACACACAATCTCATGAGGGTTTAGTTTGCTATCAAAGCGATTTCCTGTCTCAAATTTTCATCAGTAATCAAAGTTCCTGATTGAATTTGAAAAGTGAGCCCAGCGATATAAATCACATTACATGCATCGCTCCTGCTCATGCCTGCTCTCATCAGCAGCAGACGACCCACTCTGTTGTCTGTCTGTCCATACGTCTGTCTGTCTGTCTGTCTGTCTGCTGTGTCTGTCTGCTGTGTCTGTCTGTCTGTTTTATCCACCATGACTGAACATTTGCAGACAGAATCAGAGACAATAAAGAAAAAGCCAGGAAACCCAAAGACTGGAGGATGATAATGAGAAACGGATCAAGACAAAAGAGGGGTGGAATAAGAGCCGAAGGAGAAGAAAGGAAAGAGATGAACTGCAGGACTAAAACACCCCCGTGGCAATGCCATGAGACGGGCCAGTGAAATGAAAATAGGGGGGGGGGGGGAGGTAGCAAGAAAGAGAGTGGTGTGTTATTGCCCACATGATCACTTGCAGATGTACAAATTGCTGTTGCATGCCTGGCGGACATGACGTGTTAAACTGTTATTGGACAAAAAAAAGAGGAGCATTAACCAAAGACAAAGTGTGTGTATGTACGTTTGCGTGTGTGTGAGTGCATGTGTGTGTTTGATCTGTGGGCTCCTCTACAAAGTGATGTCATATGTGGTAATATGAGAGAGAAGTGTTTCCCATTGATGGAATAAAGAAGATGGAAATCTGAACTAAAAGCAAACATAATCATTCCACAGCTGTGATGTTGTAAATCACACATGCATGCATGCACACATGCTAACACTCACAACACACACACACACACACACACACATACCAACACCACACACACACACACACACACACACACAAACTCCACTTCTATGTTTCAGACAGGACTCAATGACTCATGTGATTGATTGGGTAATAATGTTAATAAAAGCTGTATTCATAAGCATACACGCACAGTTACCAAATCAATGCCCTCTCTGTGATGTGCCCAGTCAGGAAGGAGCTCAGTTTAACACCGTAACTATGTATGATATATAATCCCACTGTAGTCCATTGAATGTGGTGGATGTGTGTGGGTGTGGGTGTTTTGCATTGTGTGTAATAAGATTTTGTTCCACATTTGGGTATGTCCAGTGAGAATCAAGGAGAGAAGCAGGAATTGTTGACTGAAGCTGCAGAGTAAAGGCCATGTGGGGTCTAAGTACACACAGATTATTCCAGAACATCCATTACTGATAGGAGACGTCTCAACGTGACAAAGCGTCATACAGACTCTGAATGTCCAACCACAGCTGAAACAGCAAACCCTCAAACTCTGCCCTACAGCATCACGTCTTTCTCACTCTTCTCTTCCTCTCTCTCCTTTCTCATCCCTTCTTCCCATGCCTGCTGCTTCTCCATCACGGCCTTATTGGTGGTCATTGACAGGTGGGTGTGTCTGCCGGGAATTGATTGGAGGAGGCCGTAATGTTCTGAAGAAGCACATCAGGGGAAATTGAGTATGGAAAAGGGATCAGAACTTTGTGGAGAGTGAACTGGACTGAAAATGACCTGAGATTGGTATTGGACTGAAAAGGGAGAGAATCCTGGGAGTAACAGGGAGCCTAGCATTGACTTCTCAATGAAGAAGAGAAGATTAGATGGAGGAGGAGAGAAGGAGGGGGGAAAGGAGGGGGCTGATGAGGCGAACCTGATGAGGAAGGCTGACGTAGGTCAGGGGTCAAAGCCTATCAGAGACAACCAGGTCCTGGTTGATTGATTTCTATTGGGCCATTTAAGACTGATGAATTTTCATGAGTCTTTAGCTGGATGAGGATGATTGGATAGATTTTTGGATGAAAAGAGAGGAATGAATATTTAATATCTAGTCACAGAGAACAGCAGGACACAGGGTGATAGACAAACAAGTTAATTGGTAATTAAGCAAAGTCGTTTTTTGTTTTTTTGGTCATGCCAAAATGTGGAAATGGCTAAAACACACACAACTCATGGTGTGTGATGGTGACCACACAGGCTGAAGTGTTTCCTATGGGAACAGTAATGTTCTTCTCAGTGTGCTGACTCAGACTAGGGCCTTTTGTCTGGAGAGGGAACATCACAACCACACTACGGTCCTCTCCTCCTCTTCCTTTACATATCCTGTCCTTCTCTCCTTTACTTCCCTTTCTTTCTTTCCTGCTTCCTCTCTCTGTCTCTCTCACAGGCTTTGTGTGTGTGAGCATGTGTGCATGCGCATGTGAGGGAGGCGTGGGTGTGCAGGCGCAGGCGTGTGTGTGTGTGTAGTGTAACAATGACAAAAGGCATAGCTACTAAGATTGTAAATCATCCATGTTCTTACTAACTGAGGTTTGACCCAAATAACTCTGTTATTTATGACGGCTTTTAGGCTGCTCTGCATTCCCCTGGACCACTGAGAATCTCTCTCTGCCATTAGTTTATCAATTATATTTATCATTGCTTTTTACAATGACACTCGTCTGTGGTAGTTTAATGATTCATAGGCTCTAAACATGGTCATAAATTACTGCAGGGTATAGACATGTGTAGGCACACACATGACCAAACGCACACACACGGACATGCAGTCACACAGTGATACACGCTCACACACAATGAGAACGGTGTTCAAGGTCCTAGCGGGTAGTATCGTCCCAAGGAAATGAGCCAGATAAGGAACACTGTTGGCAGCTGCTGGAGTAGCAGCCCTCTCCTCTAAACCTCACACACGGCCCGGGGAAGTATGCGTGTGGAAGTGTGCCTCAGATGCTGTGGGTAATTTGGACTGTTTGAAGTGTAGATGGGGTTCAGAGGATCAGTGGCACAGACAGAGATCACAGGACAATGACAGACAGGGGAGAGAGAGGAGGAGGGTGGGGGAGGAGAGGGGAGGGAGGAGAAGGGTGGGGAAGGGGGAAGAGGAGAAGGGTGGGGAAGGGGGAAGAGGAGAAGGGTGGGGAAGGGGGAAGAGGAGAAGGGTGGGGAAGGGGGAAGAGGAGAAGAACGAGTGGAAGGCGGAGGAGGGGGAGGGAGGAGAAGGAGAGGGTGGGGCAGGGGGGAGAGGAGGAGGAGAAGGAGGAGGGTGGGGAGCAGAAGGTGGAGGAGTAGAGGCAGAAACCGCTGGAAGGGCGAAGGACTAGGGAAACAAACACAAGCGGGAAAACTCTTACTCTGTGTGGAAATAACAGATGAAGATATGAAGTGGAGTGCACACACGCAGCGGGAGCAGAGAGAGGCCAGTGACAGAGAGGCCAGTGACAGAGAGGCCAATGACAGAGAGAGGCCAGTGACAGAGAGAGGCCAGTGACAGAGAGGCCAGTGACAGAGAGAGGCCAGTGACAGAGAGAGGCCAGTGACAGAGAGAGGCCAGTGACAGAGAGAGGCCAGTGACAGAGAGGCCAGTGACAGAGAGAGGCCAGTGACAGAGAGGCCAGTGACAGAGAGAGGCCAGTGACAGAGAGAGGCCAGTGACAGAGAGGCCAGTGACAGAGAGAGGCCAGTGACAGAGAGGCCAGTGACAGAGAGAGACCAGTGACAGAGAGAGGCCAGTGACAGAGAGGCCAGTGACAGAGAGAGACCAGTGACAGAGAGAGGCCAGTGACAGAGCGAGGCCAGTGACAGAGAGAGGCCAGTGACAGAGAGAGACCAGTGACAGAGAGAGGCCAGTGACAGAGCGAGGCCAGTGACAGAGAGAGGCCAGTGACAGAGAGAGGACAGTGTCAGAGAGAGGCCAGTGACAGAGAGAGGCCAGTGACAGAGAGAGGCCAGTGGCAGAGAGAGGCCAGTGACAGAGAGGCCAGTGACAGAGAGAGGCCAGTGACAGAGAGAGGCCAGTGACAGAGAGAGGCCAGTGTCAGAGAGAGGCCAGGGACAGAGAGAGGCCAGTGACAGAGAGAGGCCAGTGGCAGAGAGAGGCCAGTGACAGAGAGATGCCAGTGGCAGAGAGAGGCCAGTGGCAGAGAGAGGCCAGTGGCAGAGAGAGGCCAATGGCAGAGAGAGGCCAGTGGCAGAGTGAGTCGTGGGAAACCGGAGGGGAGCTGTGTAATGACATCAACGAGGCTCTCTCCTCCTCCTGCAGCTGACACAGTCAGGAGGTTCTGCTCAGTCTGCCCATTCACTCCTGACCGAGTAAACATGTGTGTGTTGGTGGTAATGTGTGTGTGTATACTGTCTAACTTATCATCGTTTAAGTCAGCTCTTGCATTTTTGCTCATAATGGCATATGTCAGTCTTAGTATAAACTTAAGACCGTACAGACAAACAGTATGCTAATAAACCTAGCCAGTTCCCATCTTAATGTGTGTTAGAGTGTATTATTGTTGCTGTATCTCAAATATTCAGCTTAATGGCACATTGCCACAGAGAAAGGGCAATCTAGTTATGAAACACCCACTCTCTGTCTAGAAACTGACATTGTGTGTGGGTGAGGAGCAGTCCTTTAATATGCACTCATTCTTGGGCTAATTCAATTACACACACGCAAGACACTACAGACAACAAGCACACATGCTTTATGGTTGCCTACAACAAAGATGTATCTAGTGTAGCCTAAGCATAACAAAACAATTGTGTTTTAGGGTTCGGGTCCAACTAGGACAGGTTAGGCCTCGGGTTCAGCTACTGTACGACAGAGGCTGTCAGTGAGCTCTGCCCAGACTCACATGGCTTCATCGAGAGAGAAGGGCCGGCAAGAGGAAGGAAAGAGAGGAGGAGGAGGAGGAGGGGATGAAGCCATTGCCAAAACCTGAGTGTGTGTAAATGAAGATGAATGCCTGTGTTTGGATTGAAGGTGATATTTTATTTAGGATCAGCCTCTCCATTTGGTGTGGCTGCTGCCGCCACGAGGAACAACATGACAAGCCAGAGAAATGGATATTGATTATAAAAGGTTGACGGTCCTCCCCTCTCTCTCTCTCTCTCTCTCTCTCTCTCTCTCTCTCTCTCTCTCTCTCTCTCTCTCTCTCTCTCTCTCTCTCTCTCTCTCTCTCTTTCTCTCTTTCTCTCTGTGTGTGTTTCCATCTCCTCCCCCTCTTTCTCAGTGGTATCTGAGCGGTATACCGTCTGATGGATGGGTAAAGCTGATTTTAGGCCAAGCGTCACAGCCTGAGGTTTGAGGACACCTGATCGAATTTCATCCTATTGCTGTTCATGCTGTTTTTGTGTGTGTGTGTGTTTGTGTGTCTGTGTGTGTGAGAGAGAAAGAGAGAGAAAGAGAGAACAAGAAAGAGAGAGAGAAAGAGATTTGCAGGCCTAAAGCTTGACCATGAAAATGGACCTGAGCTCTCAGATAATTCAATAAAAAAGACCAGACCTTTGGAATATTTCCTTTTGTGAGTCTTAAAACTGCACGCACGCACCCATTTCAGGAATCCTGTCCTTGGGTCAACTTCTCTGTTTTAAAACGTCAAAATGCTCATACAACCCAAATATGTTACTGTAATGACAATAAGTCAAATCAGTGCATCCATGTTGCCGTGTGCATGTGTGTGTGTCTTTTACTGGAGCTAATTGTGCACCCTATCTTCCCTTCTGTGTTAGAGTATTCATGATACAACACACCCTATTCGGAGTGTTTGTGATGGTCTTTCTGAGAGAGCCTCTCCAGCTGCTGAACAGATGGAAGGTTGTGCAGTACCGTGTCAACCTAGGAAAGCAGTGGAATAACAACGCAAACACACACACACATATAACAGACAAACACACACACTCACATATACATACAGTAAATATGACATGTGACATGTGGGTGACATTCACACAATGCACACAAATTGTAAGTCCCATGTTAGAAATGATACCTTGACACCTCAATGGGGTATGTGTACACACCCATACAAAGCCCCTACCTCGTAGCAGCAGTTTGAGAAGCCAGTGTATGGCCCCCCACACATACCCTCATTATATCGCCATGGAGACTCCCTCAGACAAGCTCTGACAGGCCTGGTGCTTCTCTGTGGTCGTGTCAGCTGACAGGTCCAATTAAGAAGAATCTAACGACAGCGGTCAATAACATTGAACGCAGGGAAATTTCATAATTGTCTGAAGGTGAAAGGTTGAATCAGTTAAACAGTGCGGTAAGATGCCATTAACACCTATGAACCTGCAATTCTGTCCCCTTCTTTCTTTCTTTCTTTCTTTCTGTCTCTGTCTCTGTCTATGACTCTATGACTCTCTCTCTCTCTCTCTCTTTCAGGATAATGGACTTCGGGTCTTCAATAGTACCTCAGCGGAAACATTCTCCAGCCTTTCAAGCCGAAACAGCAGGTAACATGCCTTTAATGTCCTTCGCCATGGTAATGGCATTACTGGCACGGCTTATGGTCATAGTCTAACAGCCTTATACCTGCAGTCCTAACAGCTTTACAGCCTGGCCACCATGGCAGCTATGGGAAGGTTCTCTGGTCAAAAAAAATCTAGAAACCAATCAAAACTCCCTTTGGAAGTGTAATGAGCAACGTGTATGTACGTTAGGAACAAGCCCCAAAGTGGTTTGTAATAACCTGTGGGTGTATGTGTGTGTGTGTGTCTTTGCTGAGAGCTTACAGTAAGTGTGACTCAGTGAAGGAAAGGGTAAGGGGGCTCCCTAGGGGCTCCATGAGCAGAGGGGGAGGGGGCAGGGTGACACAGGGACTCTGACATTTGAACACTGTCACAGGACATACCGAAGGACCTCATCAACTAATGAGGAGAGGGGAGACAGAAAGACACATACACACACACACACACACTCACACACACCTCTTCAGGGCAGATCAGACGATGCATAGTCCTCCTTGGTTTACCCTGGTTATTGACGGTGATATCAGTGGGTTATATACACACTCCCCCTCTTGAGTTCTCACAAATACGCACACACACACACACACCACACAAACACACACAGTCACTCACCCTGAGGCAGGTGTGTGTAGTGAAGCAGAGTCCAGGTTTGATCTGCACATCCAGTGTATGGCTGCCCTTCAGGAAGAGATCCATGCAGCCTGGAGCCAGCAGAGACATGGCCTCATTCACTCTCCACACTCACACACATCACATAACGAGAGTGGTGGTGGTGTGTGCACATCTCAATGGGGTAGCAGATACAGACCAAAGAAGGAAAAACAACTTACAGATCGGCAGACAGACAGACAGTGATAAGCAGACACAGAGTGACAGACAGACAGAAGGACAGAGGGACGGGCAGCCAGGCAGACAGACAGACAGACAGACAGACAGAGGGACAGACAGAGGGACGGGCAGACAGGCAGACAGACAGACAGACAGGCAGACAGACAGACAGACAGAGGGACAGGCAGACAGGCAGACAGACAGACAGGCAGACAGAGGGACAGACAGACAGAGGGACAGGCCAATGATATTGGAGCCAGTCAGAGTGAGGAGTCGGAAGGCCGGAGCCAGAGAGCTTTGTGAGCACTGCCAGAGCCAGGTTATTGATCAGGACAGTTCAGTTTCTCTGTGAAACAGGATCTGTGGAGACAAAAGAGAAGGCAGTTTAACAGGCTCCCTATTCACATCCATATCTATTGATCCGCTCACGGACTGACTTTTAAGTAACTCTTTGTTTCTCTCTCTCTCTCTCTCTCTCTCTCTCTCTCTCTCTCTCTCTCTCTCTCTCTCTCTCTCTCTCACTCCAGTGTCTTTCTTCTTCCCTGTCTCTCCTACTGTGAGAAACACATATTCACCATACAGCGCACCATATTCTGTGTGTTTGTCCTTCTCGCTGGCTGACATACAGGAGGCTTTATGGCTGTTTATTCTCTGAATGTGTTCCTCATAAACCTCCATCTGTCTCCATCTAAGCTTTTGAATGAGGACAATACACCGAGTGCTATTTACTGTAGTTATGAGTCTAGTTAAGTCTGTCAACCCCCGATACAAACACACACATATTTTCCCTATCCATTAAAAAGGATTGGCCATGGACTTTGGTTGCATATTCACAGGCAGACTGTAAGATATATGACTCACTTTAGTGTCTGCTGTCAGAACTCAGTACATCACTCAGAGGAGAGGAGAAGAGAGCAGAGGAGAGGAGAGTAAAGAAGAGGAGAGGTGAGGCAAAGAGAATGTTCTGGAGATCAACCAGAGGTTGTGGAGGCAGAATCATCATTGTGATTTCCTGCCCATGTCTCGTCTCCACTAACAACACTTGAAGCGACAGTACAGTATAGGATTACATTTCTAAGTGTCCCTCATTGTGCTCCAGACCTCCAGAGACTCAGCCAGGCAGCCAGCCAGTCAGGCAGCCAGCCAGCCAGCCAGCCAGCCAGTCAGGGAGCCAGCCAGTCAGGCAGCCAGTCAGGCAGCCAGGCAGGCAGCTAGCAAGCAAGCCAGTCAGCCAGTCAGGTAGGCAGCCAGCCAGCCAGCCAGCCAGGGAGGCCCAATGAATGTAGAGAGCTGACTGACAGCTGTAGTAACAGGCTGTGACAGCACACACACAGGCGTGGAGAATCAGTTAGAAGCTGATGCAGAGTCAGGCCTGGCCCCACCTGTCCATGGGGACCGCAGCACGTAGACTCAGCCGACATCTGATCTGGAGTCAGTCAGAGGGGACAGATAGGGGGGTGGTGGGGGGCATGAGGTTGAAATAACACAAACAACAACCGTGAAGATCAACAGATGCTCCTCTCTGTCGCTCCCCCTCTTTTTCTTAGGCTCCTTTTTTCTTAGTGGCTTTATATGGCTCCCTCTCTCATTTACCTACAAACTCCTACTCCTGCCTGTCTGAGAGAGAGAGAGAGAGAGAGAGAGAGAGAGAGAGAGAGAGAGAGAGAGAGAGAGAGAGAGAGAGAGAGAGAGAGAGAGAGTGAGAGTGAGAGCGAGAGCGAGAGCAAGAATGAGAAGGGAGAATGTGTAGACAGGTAATTGGTGTTTGAATGGCAAGGGGTTGTGCACCTACAGTGCTTTCCATTGTCTATGGTGATAGCGTATCTGATTGTAAAAGTTCCTGCCACACGAGCACTTCACACACACAGAGAGAGACAACATGACATGGGCAGAAGAGATCTGCTAAACAATCTTGCAGCTCCACATACAGAACCCAGACATAACTCCCACCCACAACCAAGATTTAACAGCTCAATTCTAAGCCACATTCTCCATTCACTCTTTCTTGTCTCATATTGTAACCTCTTGGTTGTAGCTGTCTCTTTTCAAGTTAGTTTAAAGCATTAGTGTCATCGAAAAGCATAACGTCCACCAGAGAGGAGAGCAGATGTACTCTAATCACTTGGAGCAGAAAGCTCATTTTTACATATTACTGTATAAGATGTAAATGAGGCCTCCAGGCCCACTCTAATAACCTGTCGGAGAGATTCAGCCACACTGGACGCAATTATACTGCTCTGATCACTACAAGCACACACACACACACACACAGAGAGCTCTGGTTCTTTAGATGCACACATTAACACCTCCACACGTTTTATTGGTCTTGGCAACGGCCGTGATTCTTTGAATAAAATGAACTTTTTAATATGAATCGATGTAGCTCCCTCTCGTCTCCACCCCCTTTCCAATTTGTCCCCATCCCCAATGAGAATTCTGAAGACTAAGGCCTCATTTCGTGAAACAGAGAGGGTGTTTTAATTTGCAGATGGCCTGCGGTGTTCTGTGATTAATATTTGCATCAGTCACACTCTGTGGCTCCCTGGCTGCAGAAATACACTCTCCTCGTCTCACTCCATCCTCTCTTTCTGTCATGTTCTCTCTTCCCTTTCCCTCTAACAATTTCTTACTCCCTCCCTCTCCATCTTCTCTTCTCTCTCTCTCGTCCCCTTCTCTCTCTCTCTCTCTCTCTCTCTCATCTCTCTCTCTCTCTCATCTCTCTCTCTCTCTCTCTCTCTCTCTCTCTCTCTCCCCTTCTCTTCTCTTCTCTCATCTCTCTCTCTCTCTCTCTCTCTCTCTCTCTCTCTCTCTCTCTCTCCTCTCCTCTCTCTCTCCTCTCCTCTCTCTCCTCCCCCTCTCTCTCTCTCTCTCTCTCTCTCTCTCTCTCTCTCTCTCTCTCTCTCTTCTCTCCCTTCTCTCTCTCTCTCTCTCTCTCTCTCTCTCTCCCTTCTCTCTCTCTCTCTCTCTCTCTCGCTCTCCTCTCTCTCTCTGCCTGTCACACTCCCATGCGTTAGTAAACAGAGGTATTGACTTGTTGCTGTTGAGTTCCGAATAGTGCCTAGCTGTGGCGAGAGCAGTGGAGGTGTGTGGGAGAGGAGCGAGGCCTGCAGATATACGGACAGCGCTGCGGGATCAAATCCTACTGTCCCGTAGATGTTTCAACACCCCCGCTTGAGGAGATAAAATGGTTTAGCTGAAAGGAGAAAGAAGCCAAGCTAATTCAGGAAGGCCTTTGCTCCCAAAACCTCATTATCCTACCTGTCGGCAGAAGGTCAGCGTTCTGACACACGCACACCTCACAGCTGCCTCCAGGAGTTTACGGGCCTGCACACAAACACACACACACACACACAGCCCTGCACGCTTAAACACAAACACACACACACCACCCGGCAAGCTCTCCTACACATACACACACAACTCTGCGTGTCCCCACACAGAGCTCAATTCCAGCTGTCACCAGTCTGAAGGAGGCAGACATACATTACCAGCAGGATAATATGGTTTCTAATATGGTTTATAAGCCAGCTCAGTCTGCCTAGGGGGAAGGAGCGGGACAATTACAAGGACCATGCTGTGTGTGTGTGTGTGTGTGTGTTGACGTACACACCTGCCAGTATCTACCTCTCCGACCCAATATATCCCTAATACATTATTCTCACAATCACATCAATGTTTAAAATGTTATCAAGCGAGACATGCACCACCGCATACTGTTGATCCATATACAAGGACAAAGTCACACACACACACACAGAAACAGTCAAAAACCAAGCCAGTGGGAAGAAGGACAGGGAGGAAGAAGATGAAGACCTTCAAAGTGGCAGTTTAAATCTGTTAGAATGTAACCTTACTATGTCTGTGGAGAGCACCTCATAGTGAGTAGAAATCACAACAAAATAATGTGTTAAAGATGTGAATAGCAACAGCAATGGACTAAAAACCCTCGAAGAGAAACACCTCACACAATAGTCATTTAGTCTCCCTCTTTCTCTTCTATTCTACTGTAATCCTGCCTTTCTACTTTCACCCCCCCCCCCCCCGCGCGCGCCTCTCACCCCTCGCCCATATAAAAACATTACACAGTCCCAGACAAGGAAAGACACAAAGGAAAAATGACTTATTCTTCCTCCTCTTCTCTCATCAGTAATCTCCTGTTTTCATTTCTCTGCTACCTTCCGCTCCCCCCTCTCTCTCTCTCTCTCTCTCTCTCTCTCGCTCTCTCTCTCATTTCCTCGCTCTCGTGCTCCCTGATTTCTAGCGATGTAATCGTCCCCTTCCCACAATGGAGGGAATGGCTAATACCTTGACAAAGCAGCAAAACCATTTACTGTGTTGCAAATAGAATTGATGCCTATCTGCTATCGCTGTGTGCTGTGTGTGGGGGGTAGGTGCGCTTGTTTTCCCATGTCTTCATGCTAATGCATGTTTGAGAATTCACTCAGGACAAGAGAACAGTGCAGTTGTGTGTGTGTAGACCTCAGTGTGTGTGTGGAAATCAGTGTGTGTGTGTGTGTGCGGACATTAGTGTGCTCCTGCAGGCTATCCACCCCACCTATACCCTGCTCTTGTTAGCGGAATTGTTACTGTTTTGGAGGGTGTGTTTGTGTCTGGCCTCTGCTCTCCATGACACCTCTCTCTCCTGCTGATTGGGTCCACACACGCACACATCCACGCTAACACACAAACACACACCTGAAGGTGTGTGACCGGGCGCTCTGTGTGTGCCTCAGGCTAAAATAACCTGTGTCAGAGCCAGGCAGAGGGGGTGTTGGGCCAGCCTAGGGGGTCTCATAAATGCTGACTCCTCCACCAGCCTGACCTCCAGCCTGACCTCCTGCTGCTCACACACACACACATTCCTCACTCACTCACACACACACACACACACACACACTCACACACACACACACACACACACACTCACACAAACATTCCTCACTTACCCAAACACACTCCCTTCAATGTACATACAAACACACGCACACACTCTTTGACTTAGACACACACCCCCACATCATATCTCACTAACACACACATACTATCTCTCACTTACCATACAAACACACACACACAAGCACTGCATATCTCTCTCACTTAAAAAACCACGCAAAAACAGTTCCCTCTAAGTGGGGTTTCAGACACGGTCTTTAGCCTGTATCTAACAGAGACTATGGTTGTTCTACAGATCCATCAACTCTAACTGCACTCAACACACACATTCACCAGTACGTCGCAATTGAACTCACACATGGGAATATGACAAACACATCCACACACACACACACACAAAACGAATGGGAAGGAAAGCTCAATTCTATTGAGCTTCGTGCCAATCTGGAATCAAAGCAGATGTAGAGCGCTCATTTGATGCAGTCTTCAAAACAACATACTACTATGAGGCCCCCACAGACACACCCAAACAGCAGTAACAAACACGCTCTGGATGAAACCATGACGACTTGTAACTGGGGAATGTTTTCCTTCAAAAACATTCCCTTTCAAGATTGTGTGCCTGATCAAAGTTTTCATACGCACGTGTGTGCGTGTGTAGGAGTCTGTGTGTGTGTGTGTGTGTGTTTTTGCTTCTGTATTGTAAGACCCCCTGCTTCGCTCACACTTTTTAATGCTTTGAGAGCCATGGGGACTCAACTGTAATTCTGAAAGCATGCAAAGCATGCAGCACATTGTAATTAGTTTGTACATAAATGAGTGACGAGGTCAAAGGAATCGTATTAATAATGAAACATATTCAAAGCTTGTAAGGAGAACATTTTCACAATTTTCAATAGTTGACTACAAGGTTAAGTCCACTGAGGAAAAAACAGTAAAACAAAACAACCTTGACGTTTAAGTCAGGAGAGGTACAAGCACCTGACAAAACAAACCACTGAAGGTTGCGTTGACTTGAGAAAAGTTTCTTCTTAATTTCCAAAGCGACACAGATTTGGGACATTAGTGTTACAGACAACACTGAAGCACCTTAGTGGTGCCAGAGTACACACATTCCAGTATGGGGCCCTTTAGAGCCAGACCGGTTCACATCATGTCATGGCTTTAATGCACTCACACACACACACACTGTACTCAGACCTTGAGCATTGGCTCCTCTGTGGCTCGCATCTCTAAATATAGCCCTTCTCCCAGTCTAGTCTGGAGGTGGGACACACACAAACGGCTCAAATCAGGAGATGGGACACACACACACACACAATGGAGTCACGATGCCCTTGTGGGTGTGCCGAGTGGTGTGTGTGTGTGTGTGTGTGTGTGTGTGTGTGTGTGTGTGTGTGTGTGTGGGTGTGTGTGTGGGTGTAAGTGTGTGTGTGTGTTTCATGCTCCTGAGGGTTTTGCTGAAGTAGGGCAGGCCGGGGAAAATGGGGCGACAGAGGGGTGGGGCGTTGGCACAGTCAGAGTATCAATAATGGATAAGAACGGAACCATCCGGAGAGGTGGAGAGAAGGATGGAGGGATATAGGGAGGGAGAAAGCAGGAGAGAGACTTTGTATGAACATGTACGCATCCACCATTCACCAGACGGAAACATACAGGTTACATCAGTGCATCCGACAGAAGGCAGAGAGAAAGGGAAATCAATTCTCTGCAGTGTCAAATGAGATGCTGTTGTTGCTTCTCTCCCTGGGTGGAACTGTTGTGTGTCCTCCTGTCTTTAGTGAGAAGTGTGGCAGACCTTTCCTCTGATGTCCTTGAGTGTCTACAGAGAGAAAAAGAAAGACTTACTTACAGAGTCAAAGACAAAGAGGGAAGATACTGCAGGACTTGTATGGGAAATAGTCAAAAAAGTAGCCCTGAACCTCTAGAGAAAGACTCGAGTAGTCCTGAACCATGGAGGTAAAAAGTGTTTCTATTTGTGTGTGTGTGTGTGTGTGTGTGTGTGTGTGTGTGTGTGTGTGATTTAGGGCACCCTCAGGGTTCCCTGCTAGAAGGCATCCCAGTGCTGCAGACTGTGTGTGGGTTTTCTCCTAGTTAAGGGCCAGCCCCAGCAACCCCACTCACCCCCAGTGTGTGTATTGTGAAAACCGTCCATGTTGATTGGCTCCTCGTGGCTCCGTTAACACCCTGTGTTCAGCCCCAGAGGGCATCTGTGGCTGACTGGTAACCCCTGGTTACCGTAAGGGCTTGTTGCTGGTAGCGACGCAGCTGTGTTCACATCTGTATGCTTCTGACCCATTGCACGCTGACTCTTACACACAGGCAGCTGAAATTCACTCTCTCACACACACACCCCCCCCCACACACACACACACACACGAGTGAACACAAAAACACACAGATACCAGACCAGTCTTGATCTGTTTCTTGGCTGCTTTCCCCGAAGTGAACATCAACAGCTGAGGACCACATGATCTGTTATATGTTCAAATGAACCAAAATCAGCAGCCGTGCGCATGTGACTGTTTACATTAGACAACTGATTAAACCAGGGTGTGTGCGGGCGTGTGTATTTGTGTGTGTGCTGTGTCAGTCCTCTTTGTTATTTATCCCGTAATGGCACAAATTATAGTTTCCCCTTTAAATAATCTGTTTGGTGTGTGGGTGTGCGTGCGTGTATGTTTTTGTGTGTGTGTGTGTGTGTGTGTGCTTGTCTGTGTGTGTGTGTGTGTGTGTCCATCTCCATTATGGAGATACGATAATCACACTGCTAATTCCACTCGTTCAATCTCTTTGTGTGGAAGCTAGAGTTACAGTGTAATGAATGCTGCTGTTCTGTCTGCAGTTCCCACTGCTCTGTGACAAACTCAACTGTTGTCTATGCAGATCTCAGCCAATGAGAAACTCCTCCTGTCAACAAACTACCTGTCCTCATGTTTTAAAATGTCCTTGTAAAGCTCAATTACGTAAAACTGTCCAATGAAGCTATGGAGCTAGGGTTTTCTCTCTCTCTATCACCTCCTCTTACTCTGTTTGAGTGATAATGTAATATTCTTTAGATTCACAAATGAAAGCAGTGGAGTACGTTCAACCCCGGCAGAAACCCACGGGAGGGGGGGGGTCTGGATTCCTGCCGTCTGACCAGGGTAGGGGGCTGGTCAGGGGGCTGGGTGGAGAGTCTATCCAGGGTAGGGGGCTGGTCAGGGGGCTGGGTGGAGAGTCTATCCAGGGTAGGGGGCTGATCAGGGGGCTGGGTGGAGAGTCTATCCAGGGTAGGGGGCTGGTCAGGGGGCTGGGTGGAGAGTCTATCCAGGGTAGGGGGCTGGTCAGGGGGCTGGGTGGAGAGTCTATCC
>NW_026911127.1:0-7500 GCF_963692335.1 Osmerus eperlanus | reverse complement strand
ACTGCTGTAGACAGACAGACAGACAGACAGACAGACACTGCTGTAGACAGGCAGACAGACAGACAGGCAGACACTGCTGTAGACAGGCAGACAGACAGACAGACAGACAGACAGACAGACAGACAGACACTGCTGTAGACAGGCAGACAGACAGACACTGCTGTAGACAGGCAGACAGACAGACAGACAGACAGACACTGCTGTAGACAGGCAGACAGACAGAGATGTCAGCAGACTGAAAAAAGCTAGACAATACCTATCATGACAAGGAAAACTGTTCATAGGAAAGTTTCGCATTCATGGCACATCAGCTGTCAGTCAAACATGTCACAGCTGATCAGAAAAGAAAGAGGGGGAGGAAAGGATAGAGAGGGATATTGAATGTATACGTATATTTACTTGAAGAGAGAGAGAGGAAGAGAGAGAGAGAGAGAGAGAGAGAGAGAGAGAGAGAGGGAGGAAGAAAAAGAGAAGAAGAGAGAGAGGAAGAGAGAATGTCTGTTAAGAGCAGGGGAGACAAAGAAGGATCAATGGAGCCTGTTTGTTTGTGATGATGAAGACGTTTCCATCAAGCAGCTCATTTGTAGCATTAGTGCTGGGGAGCAGGCATAGGACAGACTGTCAAATATGGTTTCGCTGGCTGCCTAGTCAATGGCATCACATAAATCACTACAAACGGCCTCTTTCACCCTGCTGTCAGACAGACACAGACAAGCATGGCCCTCCTGTCTGTTTGTCTGTCTGTGTAGGAAAAAATTCTTGGCAAAAAAGTCCTGTGGGACACCCTGACCAGCACATCACCTCTGAGCTGAATTATTGAGATGACACACACACACACACACACAGTACAATTTTAGCCTCACCTTTCCTGTGGCTGCCCCACCACCATTAACAGCTGCACACCTCAGCTGCATACATATCAAAACATGTTTCTTCTGCTCCTCCTTCTCCTCCTTCTCCTCCACACATCCTTCCTCTTCCACACTCATCCTCCACCCTCAGCAGTGCTCACCATGCAGATAAATCATATGAAACCATCTGAACGTGTTAAAGGAGAGAGCAGGGTTATGTAACAGGGTTGACAGGGCCAGTAGAATGCCCACAAGGTATGCACATGTCACATGGATAGACACACGCACAAAATGCTTAATGTCTCTTTCTGGCACACTGGTGAAAACGGCTTAAGTGGCTTTTGGGAAGACTGGAGGCAATGAACAGTGAAAAGCAATGAATGCACACACACACACACATACACACACACATACACACAGACACACACTCCCAAAGACATAAACATTAAGTGACGTTGGGGAGACTGTGAACTCTCTGTGAACTTGGGGTAAAAGTGAGGTGAGAGCCAGTGTTACCCACCCATTTACCAACCAATTGGCGGACATACACACACACGCACACACCCATAGACACTCATGAACTGGCATTACCGCATCCCTGGGGACTGACTGCAATATACAAGAACACATGAACATAATGAACCTGAAACATGAGTAAAAGGAGTTGTTTCAGTAGTTTGGGTTAAATTGTCTGTTCAATGCTCTGAATTTCCTTCCCAAAGTAGACCACAGGGGAATATGACTACATTAACCCTGTCATTAGTTTGACTGACAGAAGTTCAGTATAACTAATTCAACAGGAGGAAGAGTCTGTGGATTTAACAAGTGTTTCATTTTAAATCATTCAGAGACGGTGTTATCATGACAAAAACAGTGTTTCAAAAACAGAAACTTTCTTGACTTTGTTTTAATGTTTGGGCAGCGGTTGTGATTTTGGCTGTTGAGTTAAGAGGATTTGGTCAGGATTTGTGTTTCTCCTAGGGGTTGTTCCCACGGAAACATGCATGTGTACTGTAACTCTTCATGACCCCAGCTCCTGCTCCTCTGTGACGCCACACTAACCCCAGCCAAGAGGATGGATCTGGAGGACTCATACATGGAGCATGGACACACACACACTCACACACAAGCACATACAAAGACATGCACGCACACATATATACACAGATACACACACACGTTGTGGATCAGACCAATCTAAATGCTAAATAAGAAGCTCTCAGAGGGGTAAACTACTGACTGGCTGCAGATTGCTCTCCCCGTATTGGTGTGTGTGCTTGTCAATGTGTGCGTGTATGTGTGTGTGTGTAAGCGCGAGCATGCACTAATTTGCTTGTCACAGGAGTTGAGAAGATTTTCACTCATATTATCTAGCTCCCAGATTCCCACACACTGAATATATTAATTCAAACTCTCCCTGGTGGAAAATGTAGTTATCTTTGCCAACTGCAGATGTGTTTGTCAATAATTACAAGGGGCAACAGCAGAAAAATATGAAAATGAAATTCATTGAGACAAAAATACATACCCGTGACATCATCTACCTGTACCAATGGTATACACAGAAATCAAACCATAATTTACAAAAGATTTAAAAACACACACATACACATACAGCATTGTACAATTGTAACCTAAGCCCTGGGCTCAGAAGCACAGGTGTGCATAATAACAAGCTCCGGGTACGGCTTCGGACATTAGCATGCAGGGTACTCTGTGAGTGTCTGTGTGCGCCTTCATTGTTGTGTGTGTGTGTGTCCTTTACCTGCTTTGTGTCCCTGCTGCAGGGCTATCAATCCAGCCCTCTCAGCGTTGGAAGGACTGCAGTGAGCCAGAGCCATGTCATCTATTCACATGGTCCACACACACACACACAACACCAAATGAAGGCGCAAAACACCACACACACACACGTGTGTGTATAACCAATGTACGATCGGTAAATTCAAATAGAGAAGCATCGAGGTGTGCTCGTGTGTGCTCGCGTGCGTGCCAGTGTGTGTGTGTGTGTGTGTGTGTGTGTGTGTGTGTGTGGAGATAGAGTACAGAGGACAGGATGATGAAGATTGACTTGCTGAGTAATGAAAAGCCACTGCCGCCTTCCTCGGAGAGAGAAGGAACCAGACAGAGGAACGAGGGAGCAACGAATGAGGTAATGAAGGAGTGAACGCCTCAGAGGATCCAGACCCTCTGAGGAGGAGGGCGTCCCAGGAGAGGGAGGGGAAGAGAGGGAAGGAGGACGAGTGGACGACCAATACTGAGAAGACCTCCTTCTCCTGCACGGGGGTAGAATGACTGAAACATACCAATCAGGGTTACAAGCACTATTACATCTTGGGGAACACCAGAAACGAGAACTTGTTGATGAACATTCTCCTCGATTCCGTCCCGGTGACTTCAACGGTTCACTTCAGAGAATCCTGCCTCCCACCAGCTTATACTGTGAAAACATCACCTTTCTTTGACGTCTTTTCACCCAAATACATGACATACTTTCAACATAGTCCCTGTTTCATCACTGTGTTTGGCTGCGAAACACATTTCCTTTGTGGGGAGGAGAGGAAAGAGGAGGAGAGGAAAGGAGAGGAGAGAGGAGAGGAATGGAGAGGAGAGAGGAGGAGAGGAATGGAGAGGAGAGAGGAGGAGTGAAATGGAGAGGAGAGAGGAGGAGAGAAATGGAGAGGAGAGAGGAGGAGAGGAATGGAGAGGAGAGAGGAGAGAAATGGAGAGGAGAGAGGAGGAGAGGAATGGAGAGGAGAGAGGAGGAGAGGAATGGAGAGGAGAGGGGGGCTCAGGTGTGCAAGTGAGAGACTCTTTAGCCCTCGTCCTGGGTCCCATGGCAACACTGATCTATAATTCATACCAACAAATGGAGAGAGGAGTTTACACCTCTGTCTCGCTCCCTCTCTCCCCATCCGTACTCTCTCTCTTCAACATTACTGGCAATCTCTAAAACGACTGTCTCTTGGGGGCAGAGGCCAGACAGCCATTGCTATGGTGATGGAGCTCTATCTCTCTCCAGAGAGCCAGTGCTGATATATAGATGGATTGATACGTCATGTACCACCATGGGAAAACGCAGCAGCCAAATACTGCAGAGAGGCTACAGGGCCCCAAGGGATTCTGGGTATTGCTGTTTCTGGGAAATTGTGGCCCGCAGTGGCCTAGAATAATTTCTCCCATCATCTCTCGTCATTGGACAATCGAAGGAGAGGGTTTCAGGCCTCCAAATCCCTCTCTTTAGGGCCACCTGACTCCCTAAGTGAAAAGGTTCAAAAGTGCGTGTGTGTGGTGTTGCACCTTCTTTGTTCCTTTTCTACTGATGTGTCAGCTGTCTCTATGTAGAAGAGGGGGAAAATGATAAGTGTGGCAGGTTGCGTGAGGCGTGTGTGTGCGTATGTATACACTAGATAAGTGTTGGTCTGTGTGAGTGAGAATAACATTACCCTTCAGGGCCAAGAGGCTTTTTCATTACTGTCAATATTGCCTGATCCTATTCCTCACAACAACTAGAAGGTGATAGGATCGGTGACAGGGTGTGTGTGTGCGCGCGTGCATGAACCTGGTTGCCAGAGCGTTCAATGAACGCCTATCTCTCTTCCATCATAGTAGCATGAGTGTCGGCAGGTATTAGTCTCCCTAAGCTTGTGGATTACCATCCCCTCATCTTCTATTCTATCCCCCTCTTCAGGCGCAGAGAAAGAGGGAGGGAGTGGGGGGGGGGAGGGGGAGAGGGGGAGAGAAGGCAAAGCCCTGAAATATGATTTATCCCTTATGCGACTTGATGAATCTGCTCTGGCTGGGTAAACTATTTATGAGTCTCACAGTTACATTCCTCCATGCGGCTCTTCCCTTTCTCGCCTCAGATCCCAAATCTAATTCAGCCTGGGGATACACACACACACACACACACACATACACACACAAACACACACACACACATACACACACACACACACACACACATACACACACACACACACACACACACATACACACACACACATACACACACACACACACACACACACACATACACACACACACACACACACACACACACATACACACACACACACACACACACAGATGCTAATACTCATACACTCACACACACACACGGATGCTTTACACACACTAATTCTTAAACACACACACATAGTGATTATTATATGCGCTGGCCTGTACACACGTCCATATTTCCTGTAGACAAGTCATTCCAGGAGTCACTTGTGGACTGACTTACCACACGAGGACCAGGGCGTATGTGCGTGTTCATGTGTGTAGAATCTAGCCAAGCACTGTACATTTATTCATTTAGCAGACACTTTTATCCAAATTGACTTCAGATTGCTGTAGTACAGTCAAGTCATCCCTTTTGGTGTTGCTGTTCACGTCACAAACGTAATGCCAAAATGGGTTAGTTACAACCTCTCATAAGTATTGATAGTATTAATTTGACGGTATTATTCATTTTTTGTAAAAAAGAAATGTCCTTGTTTCTTGGGGAGCACTTCGCGCCACACGACTCTCCTGGAGGGCGGGGTTGCCGTGCCTCCGTTCCCACGGCGCTCCGCGCTGTGGACGATCCCTGTGGCTGATACCGCCCGCTGGCTGCTCCACATCAATGCTAAACATGAACACAAGAAAGCCGACACGTTCATAATCTCTTAATGAGCTCAGAGCACACAGGGCCGCCGCCCCGCTCCGGCCTCACCCACGTCCTTGACCAAAACGCAGATGATCCTGCCTCACAAAGACGGAACTGTTCCGACTTCTGATCTGTGTGCGAAAATGCCGGTTCCCATCAGAGCTGGATGTGATTAGAATAATCCTCTCCAGGCTACTCGGGCCTTGGGAGAGGTGGGAGGTCACTGGGGGAGTGTGTGGCTGCAGACTGGCCTCTGGCTACCACATAGTGTACCTGCAGATGAGGGCACCTGTTGAAGGATGCTGGTGTTTATCTTGGTGGTGGTGGTGAGGGTGCTGTGTGTGTGTTGATGTGGTGTGTGGGACGATCAGATGAAAGGAGAAACAGGGAATGTCCACTCACATCCACACACAGGGACTAATTGGTCAGCCCTATATTCTATTTAATGGCGTTCCTATAATGATGACCAAGCCAGGCCATTCATCAGTCCTGCCACTCAGCTGCACCCCCCCACCATAAGTCACTGTCACACAGCTGCTGCTGGTGCTCCGCCACGCTGTTCTGTCACACATAGGACCTCTGCTAGTGCAAACACACACACTCACACAACTACAGTTTTTCTCGATTGATAACACACAAAAATGGTATGTGTAAGCCATCACCACAAAACCATTTTGCCAAATCCCAGCAGAAAGACCATGTACCCCAATTTTTACACACAATTGACCCTTTTTGACACATTTCTCAGGTTCATTCACACTTCTTTGCAAAAGTCTAAACACACCTCTTACTTTAAGACACAATTATCACCATTATGTCATTCAGAAAACACTGCCATTTGATAAGTAAACCCAAAACAGCGCAATTCAAACAACCTTAACAACCAATTATCCATGTGTAAGCACTAACAAGCAAATATACTCAACAAGCAATCAGGGGTTTGGAATGAATACAAATTTAAGCTGATCTGTACTTTGAAATCATGGGTGCTAATATCAGGAAGGGAGAATTGTCCAAATGAGAGGAGGTGGACAAGGGAGAGGAAGAGGCAGAGGAAGAGGAAGAAGAACAACAATCTCAAATGGGATCCGTGCCACACTATGACAGAAATCCCTATGACAGAACAACCTTCTCCAAGCCATGGAAGAAGCTTGTGGGGACATTGCTCTTGAGTCTTGTCAGGGATGGCTCAGGCATTCAGGGGCATTTTCCCTGCTGTTTGGCTAGAGAAAACATTGCCTGTGAAGTTGAGGAAAATCTCTGGCCTGACCCTGGTCAGAGATAGGATGCTGACCCACAATGAACAGTACTGTACTCAAGCTCTGTTACCCAGGCAACAATTATTTGTTTATTTCCTTGTTTTCTTAGCCTTTGTTCCCCAAATTACAATTTAGAGCAATATATTTGTGTTGTTGACTAAAAGTACTACTATTTGTATACTGTGACCACTACAGTAACAAGAGCTCAAAATGCAATTGCTGTATAATGTAAATAGAAAATAAACAGCCTGTAAGAAGGACAATTGCAGTAATTGTGAGTTTTATGACATGTCAAACTCATGAGGTGGAACATATCTAAAATTCAGGGACACGTTATAGTCAATGGTTCTTGAAAACCTTTTTATAATAGTGTTTTCAAATCCGCCCATCAGTGTCTAAAGGGTATTCAGAAGGTTGAATTTATTTGAGGGCTTTGTGTGTATTTTGAATGCAAAGTTAGATTTATACGACAGATAATATGGTTTTGACTACAGTGTTTGATTTTGGGTCAAAAGTCAAGGGTTTGGCCAAAACAGTGTAAGTATGAAGATGTGTGTTTAGAGTTTGGAGAAAACACAGTACACATTCAAGAAATGTGTCTTAGCAATTGAGAAAAACTGTAATAACACACAAGTAATAATTCACACAAATTCTTGTGGCACTTGTGGATCTTGTGTATAGAGACCCTCAGTGAGTTTCCATGGCTCACATTCACTTCTATCAGCTTCGAATGAACTCC
>NW_026911126.1:5000-7500 GCF_963692335.1 Osmerus eperlanus | reverse complement strand
CAGGGGCACTGCATCACTGGCACTTTAGCCTCCAAAACCTAAGTCCAATTTGAGTGGGAGTCAATGGGAGGATGCCCAGGGGCACTGCATCACAGGCACTTTAGCCTCCAAAACCTAAGTCCATTTTGAGTGGGAGTCAATGGGAGGATGCCCAGGGGCACTGCATCACAGGCACTTTAGCGTCCAAAACCTAAGTCCATTTTGAGTGGGAGTCAATGGGAGGATGCCCAGGGGCACGGGCACTGTAAACAGGGGATGCCCAGGGGCACGGGCACTGTAAGCAGGGGATGCCCAGGGGCACGTACTTCTTAAAGTGGGGTTATTTTGGTTTTAACACAGGGGGGGTGCTTAAGAGTGGGTGCACAGGGCCCCACGGTGATCAGGTAGTGCAGGGGGGTCCTCCCCGGAGGTGTGCTTGCCGCCCTGGGAGTGCTGTTCCCCGGGGAGGCCAAGAGTGTAGTGTTGTTCCCCGGGGCTCCCAAATTTTGCAGTGTGAGAGTGTGTTTGACTTGTTGAGTATTTTGTGGGTGTGAAATGCACCGTTTGGCGCCCGAAAGTGTGATTTTGCTGGGGATGGTTTTGTTCTTCAAGTGAGGGCAAGGGGCAGCGGTGTGTGCGGTTATTTTCCCCGAAAAAAGTGTCCCCATTTCGGTAGGCGTGTTTGAAATGTTGTTTCGCTCGCAGCGTCGGGGAAATGCGCGTGCGGCCGCGGGTCTCGATGTGCCCGTGTTCCCCTCGGGCATACCTATCCAACGAGCCCTGGGTGAAGGTGCTACGAGGTTCCTAAGTGGGGATGCCTGTACATGAAGCCCTTGTTCCCAGCTTTGAATGCACGTTTCCAGCTTGAGAGAAACGGGGGCTTAAAATTCACAGTTATTCGCCCGAACGTGGGATTTCGCTGGGGACGGTTTCTAAATTCAAGTTGGCACGGGGGGCAGCGGTGTGCGCGGTTATTTTCCCAGGATTGATGATCCCCAGCTCGGTGGGTCCGTTTAAAGTTTTGTTTGGGCTCCCGTTTCGCGGGGAAGCGCGTGCGCGTGGCGAGCCTGACCTCCCCGTGTCCCCCTCGCCCAGACCTTTCCAACGCCACCCGGGTGAAGGTGCTACGAGGTCCCGAAGTGGAGATGCCTGTCAATGAGCACCTTTTCCCAGCTTTGAATGCAGGTTTCCAGCTTCAGACAAAATGTGGCTCCAAACGTGCAGTTTTGCGCCCGAACGTGGGATTTCGCTGGGGACGGTTTCTAAATTCAAGTTGGCACGGGGGGCAGCGGTGTGTGTGGTTATTTTCCCAGGATTGATGATCCCCAATTCGGTGGGTCCGTTTAAAGTTTTGTTTGGGCTCCCGTTTCGCGGGGAAGCGCGTGCGCGTGGCGAGCCTGACCTCCCCGTGTCCCCCTCGCCCAGACCTTTCCAACGCCACCCGGGTGAAGGTGCTACGAGGTCCCGAAGTGGAGATGCCTGTCAATGAGCACCTTTTCCCAGCTTTGAATGCAGGTTTCCAGCTTCAGACAAAATGTGGCTCCAAACGTGCAGTTTTGCGCCCGAACGTGGGATTTCGCTGGGGACGGTTTCTAAATTCAAGTTGGCACGGGGGGCAGCGGTGTGTGTGGTTATTTTCCCAGGATTGATGATATCCAATTCGGTAGCTCTGTTTAAAGTTTTGTTTGGCTTCCCGTTTTCGTTGTGTAGCTCTGATTTCGCTGGGGATAGTTTTATACACTGCTTTAGAGTGGGGCACACACGTGAGAGTTGTTTTTTCATTGGAACTGACTATGGCCATTTCGGTGTAGACGTTTAACGTTTTCTTTCGCTTCCCGTTTCCGTTTTATCCAACCGATTTCGATAGGGACAGTTTTGTTATTTAAGTTGGAGTGGGGCGCGACGGCGTGCGTTGAAATTTTTCGCCGGTTTCAGCTCCGTTCACGGTTGTAGCTCCGTTTGAAGTTTTCTTTCGCTTCCGGTTTCGCGCACGCGCACGTGCGCGTTATAAGTCCCGGTTTTCCGTGTGCCCCCGGTTAATACCTTTCGAATGAGCCTATTTTGATCAAAATCCGTTCGGCGGAACCGAAAATGAGCTCGAAAAACGGTTTTCCCAGCTTCCCAATGCATTTCCCAGCTTCTGATTTACAAGCGTAACATTGTCGCGACCCCCAGTCCACCAGACAGCTACCATAGAGTATATAAGTCATCCTGGGAAAATGAATGGAAGTCAATGGCAGTATGACTTTACAGTGGTTTTGCCCATACCACACAAGCCCAATGAACCATGTGCACCACATGTGTCTCCCGCTCGCGGGTGAAAACGTATCCGCCATGAGAGGCACTCGGGGCGGGCACCCGATGGGGCACGAGACCCCCCCACCCCTGGTGGTCAAAAAAAGTTAAAGTTTTTTTTCGCTTTCCTCCAGGCGCCTACTTGGCTCCGGGGCGCCCCAGAATCATGCCCCCCGACCCCGGCACCACCCGGGGGGCCGATGGGGGCCCTTTTTTTGAAATTTTT
>NW_026911125.1:0-9997 GCF_963692335.1 Osmerus eperlanus | reverse complement strand
GAACAAGAGTCAGTAAGGCAGACACCTGTTCCATGAACACAGTGAGTATGTTTCTGGGAGTTTACTTCTGTGCCACAGTGTCCTCTGGTGGCCTACAAAAAGGGTACCTCGCTTAAAATGTGTTTGTATGCATTTGGGGTAGCCTCTCCCTTGACAGTCTGATATCACTTTAAGCAGACAACAGAAGCAGATGATACCGGATTAGACGTGGGGAAATCACTTTTCACAATTGCTATTAGGTTTTCTCTATTTGAAGGGTAAGATCCAATATTCCATCGCTCTGTTTGGGACAACAGTTTTCTAAACTGTTGATTTCTTGAACGCCCACAGGGAATATAGCAAGACTCAAGAACAAGGTGAGAGGATTTTTGTTTATTAGTTGGTATTTGATTCCCTCCCACCCCCTCTTCCTCCTTCCTCCCCTCTCCCCCCCCTCTCCCCCCCCCCCCTCTCTCTCTCTCTCTCTCTCTCTCTGTCCCTCTCTCATCCACCCACCCTACATCCCTTCCTCTCTCTCACACAAGTGTTGTTTGGTGCAAAGAAAATGACTAATAGCATTGCTAGCACACAGGTCCTTTCATCAGTCACCTGGATATATTCTCTCATTCCAACCCCCCCCCCCCCCCCCAATACCACACCACCACCCCCCCACCCCCATCCCATCTATAAATCCTATTTATGGCGATGGCCATGAACAGCAACCTGCATCTGTGCTGGCCGGAGAGTCAAACAATCACACACAGGGAAGCCGTTAGCATGCAGGCCCTGAGAGTGAGGCCATTCACTCCTAATGAAAGAGCAGACGGTATATCAAGGGCCATAACATCAGCAGAGCTAAATCCACAGGGTGTGAATACCTAACAAAAGCCAACAGAATGTTCTCTAGAGTCAAGCCTCAGCCACATAACCAGTCGTTATACAGCGAGTTAATCGCGACTCAGAAAACTCTAAGTGTTGCTCTATGGACTGCGCCTCAGTGCACCAGAGTTTTATACAGCATTTTTCAAGACATAGAGTGGCGATGATAGGGCCAATGCAATAGTCCATTGACTGGAGGTATTGTATTTTCTATTATACTCCGTATTGCCTTTTAATACGAAGTCGTAAACTGGAATTACCCTAAATGGTCTCGGAGGGATATTATTTCTGCGGCTGTGGGACGGGAATGGATTTTAATCTGCTTCTTGGTGTGTTAAAGGGCTGGAATAGTCTGGGGCGTGCTTCTTCATGGATCTGTCACAGTCAGTGTTGGTCCGGACTGGATGAGGTGGAGGTACAGGTGGAGGGGATGTGGATGGAGGCCGTGTTTATGTCTGTGGAGGGGGTGGATGGTGGATGGAGGCCGTGTCGATATCTGTGGAGGGGGTGGATGTGGATGGAGGCCGTGTTGATGTCTGTGGAAGGGGTGGATGGTGGATGGAGGCCGTGTCGATATCTGTGGAGGGGGTGGATGCGAACGTGCAGGTGGAGGTGTCTGCGGCTCCTGACCAGGTGGACTCCCGAGGAGATGGGTGGAGGAGGACAGCTGGCCCTGGCCCTTGGAGGTCATGGCCGGCCACCCTCGATGGTGTAGGTGGTGAGGGCGGTGAGGCCCGTGACCCGGTACTCCAGCGTGACGTTGGGGAGGTAGTGGGTGACCCGAGTGTTGGTGCGGTTGAAACTCCTCCCAGGAGATACGTAACCTGAGGAGCAGGAAGTGAGAGAGACAGACAGAGAGAGAGAGAGGGAGAGAGAGGGAGAGAGAGAGAGAGAGAGAGAGAGAGAGAGAGAGAGGAGAGAGATGAGAGAGAGAGAGAGATGAGAGAGAGAGAGAGAGAGAGAGAGAGAGAGAGAGAGAGAGAGTAAATGACGGAAGGAGAACCATTACCCCATGAGAATGAGAGTGAAGCTTGGTACATGTGACATCCTGTGAGAGGGGCTTGCACAACGACACAGGGGTTGCTGAGGACATGGTGTGCAGAGGGGGGTCGGTACCTGTCAGTACTCCGTTCTTCTCGTGCGGTTCCCTCCAGCTGACCTTCAGCGAGGTGTCCAGGATCTCAGTGAAGCTCAGGTGGCCCACGGCTCCAGGGGCTGAAGTGAGCAGGACCACAATCCATCAATCAATGGATGAATCAATCGCTCAAATCGATAGATGCCATCCACGTTTGCACATGCATAATCTAATTTGAATAATAGATGTTTACTATGTATGTCCGGTCTTGATAACAAAGCTTTTGGTGCCAATTAGATCTAAGATTCCAATTTCGCTTTGAAGATATCAACCTAATTATGTTTATACGGAAAGAATGCAAAAATGCTCTTGATTGGAACATCTGTTACATTAGGCTGTGTATCATTGAGTCTGTGTGTGTGTGTGTTTAGGTGTCTGTGTCTGTCAGTGTGTTTTAGGGTAGCTTCTTTGTGTCTGTTTGTGTGTCTGTGTGTGTCTGTGTGTGTCTGTGTGCCTGATTCTATGTGTGTAGGTCCTGTCTGGTTTCGTGTGCTTGGAGGGTGTGTGTGCGTGCGTGTGTGATCTGTGTGCTTGACAGCGTGTGCGTGTGTGTGTGTGTGCCTGAGTGCGTGTGCTTGGAAGTGTGTTGGTGTGTGTGTCTAACTCACTGTCCTCATGTGTCCTCAGGCCCTTGGCAGGGCTGCGAGGCCCATCTCCAGGAGTGGTGAAGCACAGCACTGAGGTGAAGTACTCTGTGAACTTCTTCAGTCCCGTCACATAGCCCAAATGCATGCTGTCTTGGAAATTAGGCGCGCCGTTACCATGGTGACCTCGTCCTCGTGTCCCGGCTCCCATGCCAAGAGCTGGAAGAAAAAGCAACACAAAAAAAAAGAAACAGGATGAAGAAAAATGTCACAAATGGACTTGTACTACTCTCAAAAATGGACTTGTAATACGTGTGGTTGACAGTGAACCTACTCTGGTCATTTGGCATCCTGCGCAATAACCTAGAAGGGTCCATGAGAAACAGCTGAGTGTGTGTCTGTGTGTGTGTGTGTAAGATGGAAGGAATCCAGGACAGAGGAGTGGGCTGAGGGGCCAAACTCAGATTAGGGGACCTGAAAGAGACTGAGTGGACCACAGCGAGCCAAAAGAAGGAGCAGCCAATTCAATGTTTAGGATACCACGCAGAACCGTGAAGAGTGTTTCTATACTGGTGTTCAGGCCAGCAGCTCACCCCCGCCCCCTTCTATCTGTCTCTCCATCTGTTCTCTCCTTTCTCTCTCAGTTTTTTCTCTCTCCCTTCTCTCTTTCGGTTTCCCTCCCCCTTCTCTCTCTGTCTCTTCCTGTTTCCCTCCCCCTTCTCTCTTTCTCTCTCTCTCTCTCTCTTCCTGTTTCCCTCCCCCTTCTCTCTTTCTCTCTTCCTGTTTCCCTCCCCCTTCTCTCTCTGTCTCTTCCTGTTTCCCTCCCCCTTCTCTCTCTGTCTCTTCCTGTTTCCCTCCCCCTTCTCTCTCTGTCTCTTCCTGTTTCCCTCCCCGTTCACTCTCTCTCACCGTCTTACTCTTTCTATCACCCCCTGCTTCTTTTCCTTTCTCTCCATGTCTTTCTCCCAACCGCCCGCTCTCTCTCTCCTTGCCTCTTTCTCTTGCTCACTGAGGGAGTCCTCGGTCTAGGTTTACATGACAAGCAGGTGTACAGAGTGACCTGAATCATACCTCTTCGAGAATCCAGACATAATCTTATGAACTCTCCGTAGCTTGGGGTAGGAACCAACACTTTCACGTAATTCCTTCCATAAATAGCAAAAGGAAAGTGGATCTATATTCCTGAGAGCCAGGCGCCTAAACTCCTTTTAGAAAGCTGCATCCATCACACACAAACACACACACACACACACACACACACACACACACACCCCTACAACACCCACAGATGAATGAGAGGTAAAGCCTAAAACAAGATTCCCCGACATTGCCGGAGGGGATCAACATAGAACCCCTGGAGACAAGGGATGGATGAGCCCCGACACAGGGGGAGACAGAGGGCCGGGGAGGGATGGAAACGCCAGGGAGCCATCTCTCAGCGAGGCTGGAAATGACTCACAAACACTCGCCCTCTCCAGACGCTCCAGTCCCTCCTCCCCCACCCCCTCACCACCCTTCTTCCCCTCCCAGCATCCCTCATCCCTCTTCTCCCTCTCTCGCCTCTCACCTTGTATCCCTGGTTGATGCCGTTGATGAACTGGGGATTGGGGGCGGCCCAGGTGAAACGGATGGTCGTGGAGTTGACGGCCTCCGCCTGCACGTTGCCGGGGGCGATGGTGGGCACTGAGGGAGCGAGGGACAGGTGATAGAGAGAAACAAAAAAGTGGAGAGGGAATGGTGTGAGAGGAGATTGTAGAAAAGGCAGCCGGGGCTCTTTCCGAGGTGTCGAGAGAAGTCAGTTCCCCCGTGGAGCAGTGACTGGGTCGTTCTGGTTCAGGGAGGTCTGGACATCTTTTCTTCACATTGCGAGGTGTTTCTGCTAGAATCCTCTAAAGCAGAGTGAAGGCCTTCCACACAGCAGTCCACCGAACTCTCCGAACATACCAGTAAACAACCAGTGCTAGGCACTGTACAATCACCTCAGGATATGAAATTCCCATGAAATGTAAATGTCTAAACATACATATTTTCAGCTGTGATGATTTGAGACCTAATAGAATACATCCCTTACAACCCTTCAACATTGACAACTCTGTCGCAGAGCCTTACTCAAACGTACTCATTTCAGTCAGTGTGAGTGACAAGCCCGGGGAACCAACGAGGAAGCGCCGTGTGAACTCACCTCCCTGCAGCGTCCACTCGGTGACCTTGTGGCTGAAGGTGCCCAGCCCTGCGGCGTTGTAAGCCGCCACCTCAATCTCGTAGTTGGTCCAAATGATGAGCTCCTCCAGGAGAAGGTTGGTCACGTCGGGGTTGGAGATGTTCTTGGTCTGGTAGTCCACAGGCAGGCCCGTCAGGCTGTACCTGAGACAAGCACGAGACGGTTTGGCGAGCGGTTCTGCTTTCGGCCCGGCCCAGGTAATCGAGCGGTAACGCTTTTTTGCTGCGCGGCCCCCATAGGGACAGGATAGGACTCCTATCTGTGAGCACCGCCGCTATTTCTCCCGGCGAAAAACGCCCTGACGCGTTTCCTAACGTTTCCCACGAGCTGAAGTACAGTTGGCGCAGCAGCAGGGGGAGACATAGCGCCGGTGCACAGCTCTCCAAGCAGACGAATGACGACATGAGCAAGCACATTCGAGCGCGTACTTACACTCCTTAAGTCATGGGAGACAGAGTAATTAAAACGTGCACAATAACCGCTAATGAACTCAAATGGCTCATTACAACGACAGCTCATTAACGGTCGCCGCGCGAATGACTCAAAAGCCCTTTTTCCTCTGTTGTGGTTAATAGAGGAGTGGGGGAGGAGTGGGGGGAGAGGGGGTCGTACCGGACACAGTAGCCTCGGAGGACCCCGTTCTGGTGGCTCTCAGGGGGGGGCTGCCACTGGATCATGATGGACTGGTTGGTGCGTCCGCTGGCGATCACGTTCTGAGGGGGGGCGCTGGGGGGCTCCTCCGGGAGAGACACCCTGTGGGAGGGGAAGAGGGAGGACAAGGAGGAGGTCAGGAAGGCGAGGGACGGAGGGAGGGACGGAGGGAGTTGACGAGCCCACGGAGCTCATTGAGACAGCGCCGTGGAACAGACAGACGTGGAACAGACAGCTTCTTCCCACCTGCAGGCTTGGTTGTTGTTGTTTTTTATCCACGCTCTCTCTCTCTCTCTCTCTCTCCCTGTTTGTCTTTATCTCTCTCTCTCTCTCTCTCTCTCTCTCTCTCTCTCTCTCTCTCTCTCTCTCTCTCTCAGCCTGTCTAAGTGTGTTTCCCCTGTCTTGTTTGAAAGGTGTAGTCAGCGCATAGCTTTTCCGTAGCGTTCGAATCAGACCTGTCGTCCAGTAATGCAGGGTGTACGGGGATGGACTAGCACCACCCAGCTGCACTGAGCCACGCAAATCAATTCAAGCACATCAGCCCCTATACTCTTATCCTGTCAGGAGACCAGGGAGAGACACGACAGATGAGGCGCTGGGGAGAGGGGTGGGTTGGAGGGTGAGTGGGCGGGCGGGGATAAAGGTAGGTTGGATTGAGTAGGTTGGTGGGTGGGTGTTGGGGGGGGGGGGGGGGTTGAATGGTTGCCATTTAGGATCAAAACCAGGCATTAAAGTGACTGGCTGCGGATCCCCTGCGAAGAGAGAGATGGGGGCCCTACCCCCCACCGAACACCCCTCCTCCACCAACCCCTGTAGCTTCCCTGGGGTGGCGGGGGCTGACAGGATGAGCCGGCGTGGCAAGGCGAGGAGGGGACAGCGATGAGGGACGGCCTCGTACGAGCCCGAGGAGAATCTTCACTGACTCCTCAGACACACAGACCCTTGTGCGAGACTGTAAGTGTGTAAGTGTTGCGTGTGCTCGTGTGTGTGTTCACGAGTGCCCCCTCCTGATCCCACATGCAGATAAACACACTTCAGACATTCACAATGGGACTACAGATTACACGGCGGTTGTCAAGGAGACCGAGGCTTTGCTTTGAGGTCAGACTGGGCTGGGCTGATGTAAAACGCCGCCTCAACAAACGACACTAGGGTCGGCTATGAGAGACGCTCCTGTAAGGTTGGGCCTAGATGGGTGGAGTTTAGGACCCTGGGGGGGCGTTGCTGGTCGTACCGTTCCGTCTCCTTGCTGAACTGGCCCTTGCCCACGTCGTTGACGGCACACAGGCGGAACTGGTAGGAGCGCGCCGGGATGAGACCACTGACCGTCACAGCGGTGGACTCTGGGTCGATGTACGCCAGCAGGATAGCCCAGGGAGCGTCTGGGACAGAGAGGGAGGGAGAGATAAACAGGGAGGGAGGGATAGAGAGGGTGGGAGAAAGATTGAGAGAGAGAGGAAGAGAGAGTTTGAGGGAGTTACCTCGCCTCGCGCGCCACACACAAACGCGCGGACCCACGCGGGCAGCTACTCACTGTTCTCGGAGACCTCCAGGATGTAGCGTATGAGGGGGCTGTTGCCATCGAAGGGCTGGGCCCAGGTCAGGTTGATGGCCCTCTTCTCCGTGGAGCTCAGCCTGGCTGAGGGGTTCTCTGGTGCGTGAGGCAGCTGCCTGGAGGACCAGGGGACAGGGCAGAGACAGGGTCAGACAGACAGGTGGGTGGGCGGGCGGGCGGGCAGTCAGTCAGGCCAATTAGTCAGTCAGGTCGATAACACAATCAGTCAGCCCGACAGTCAGCCAGTTCGTCCGTCAGTCCATCACACGGTCAGTCGGTAAGAACATAATTTAGTGGCTGGGGGAGAGAGATGATAAAGATATAAAAAGTGAGGCGGGGCGGAGCGGGGGAGAGGCACGGGGGAGGAGGGGTGAGGCAGGGATTGAGAGAGGTGTCCGGGGGCCTCGCGCCTAACCACCTGGGACGAGAATGAGCAGACAGAAGGACAGGAACACGTGTGACATCCTGGTGAAAATGAGTCAGCGACGCAGACAGCGAAGGTGTGGAGATAGGTGAGGATATCGACCCCCGCGAGAGAGAGACAGAGAGACAGAGAGAGAGAGAGAGAGAGAGAGAGAGAGATAGACAGAGAGAGAGAGAGAAACACAGAGAGAGAAAGTGGGGGGAAAGAGAGATTGATGGAGAGGAAAAGGGAGAGAGGGACACACAAAGAAATAAACTGAAAGAAAGAGAGAGAGAGAGAGAGAGAGAGATAGAGAGAGAGATAGAGAGAGAGAGAGAGAAAGAGAGACGGAGAGAGAAACGTAGAGGGAGAGAGCAGAGGAAAGACAGAGGGATAAAGACAGAAACACAGCGGGAGAGAACGAGTGAGGGCATGAGCATGTCTGGGAGAGATAACGACACACACACACACACACACACACAGACAGGCCTGCTTTCAGAGTGACAGAAGGGACAGAAAACGAGGAGGAGGAGGAGGAGGAGGAGTAATCGTCGTACCTGACCCGCAGGTGGGCACTGCGGGAGTCGTTCCCCCCCACCGAGGTCACTCTGCAGGTGTAGGTGCCGATGTCTCCGGACCAGGTCTGGGAGATGTGCAGGGTGCCATCGGTCTCCAGCCGGATCCGAGGGATGGACTGAGCGTTGATGACGGTGCCCTCCTTCTCCCACACGTACCTGACCGGGGGACAACGCAGAGAACCGGCGACTTTACGACACTTTACGACACTCTGGAACGCTTTACGGCAAAGGGAAGGGGACCGTAAACGTGCTTGATCGCACCCAGAAGGTGTGACAGAGAGACTGTTCATACGCGACAGATGCTATGGGTCTGCGTCATCTTCACCTGCTCCGACATGATGTGTTCAGCGAACATGGTGCATGTCCATGTAACACCTTGGGTAACAGGTGTGTCTGAGCCTGAGTCATTTGGCAAGGGTGGACAGAGCAAATTCTGTCAGAGTTCTCATCAGACCTGAGGCCCGGTTGAAACACCTCTCAAATGAGCAGCACACAGGAACAAGACCAGACACACACACAAGCGTGTGTACGCACACCCACACACACACCCACACTGGGGCTGTCATGAGCTTCGGAAGAGGCAGAATGGACTTTTGAAATGGACTGGTGACTTCAAATGCCAATTTACTGACTCAGAGCAGTAGGCATGGAGGCTGGAGGCCAGAAGGGAAGACTGTTGGGGCCCAGGAGGCTGGTCTGGGTCAGTCAGTGGAGAGGCCAGGTGGGGATGTGGGGAGGGGGGGGGGGGGCATCCTTGTGACGAAACACACAGTGTTCGAAGACCATGCGTTTGCACAAAAAATCTGTAAGAAAATATATATTTTCTTTCTTTTGTTTGTTTGCGCGTGTTGTGCGTGTGTGTGTGAGTCATACCTGATGGTGACACTGGGGTCATGGGTCACCCCACAAGTCAGCGTTGCCTTGGTTCCCTTGATGACACTCTGGTCCTGAGGGGGGCTGGTTATGCGGGTGCGGGCTGGAGGGCACAGAGAGGGGACACACCGACAAGTCTGGTGATCTGTACTAACATCTGCTCATGTGTTTCACTCGAACGAGGAATCCAAATGGGTGCGAGTTTCCCAGAGCGTAAACAAAGGAAGCAAATGCAGTCTCCACACTGCCAAGCTACCTGAGTCAATTGAAACGGAGCAATATCTTTGCCAGCTGCTTGGGTCTTTTTTTGGCATGCTGACAATGTCTTACACACACACACACGCACACACACACGTACACACACGTTGACCCGTATACACCTCTCACGCACACACATCACACACACACACGTTGCCTACACAGGACACGCACAGACACAGAGACTGTGAACAAACACATCAACGACATGCACATAACACGCATACGTTGCACACACAAACGCCCGTACGTACGTCGACCTATTTACAGTGTACATGACGTAAACACACACACACACACACACACACTCACCCCACACCACCAGGTCGGCGGCGGCCTCGTCGATCCCCCTGGAGTTGCTGGCCATGCAGGTGTAGGTGCCTGCGTCTGAGATGTGTGAGGGAGAGATGAGCAGGCTGCCAGACTCCAGCAGAGTAAACCTGGGGAGCTGGACCGAGCCGCTGGCCAGTACACGCTCACCTGGACACACACACGCACGCACACACACACACACACGGGCAGACTGTTAACGAAGTCTGTTCACGGAAGATCCCGCATGTGTTTAGAATGACAATCGATGCATTGATATGCAGTGTGGTGAATGACATGCTGTTTGTGCATGGCTGGGGCTGTCCCCGTGTGTCTGCGTGTGTCCGTGTGTGTGTGAGAGTGACCTTTCTGCCAGGTGATGGCTGGTCTGGGGGCACCAGAGGTCTCACAGTGCAGGATGACTGACATGCCGTCAATCACTGTGCTGTCTGCCGGCCCTGCTGTGATGTTGGGGGCGATGCCTGAGGGGAGACACACACACACACACACACAGAGACTGATGAGAGAGTGGTTCATGACAGAGAACATATTCACGGTGTACATAACTCTGC
>NW_026911123.1:0-12398 GCF_963692335.1 Osmerus eperlanus | reverse complement strand
GGCTGGGGGAGTCAGAGCAGGCTGGTGGAGTCAAGGCAGGCTGGTGGAGTCAGAGCAGGCTGGTGGAGTCAGAGCAGGCTGGTGGAGTCAGAGCAGGCTGGTGGAGTCAAGGCAGGCTGGGGGAGTCAGAGCAGGCTGGTGGAGTCAGAGCAGGCTGGGGGAGTCAAGGCAGGCTGGTGGAGTCAGAGCAGGCTGGGGGAGTCAGAGCAGGCTGGTGGAGTCAGAGCAGGCTGGTGGAGTCAGAGCAGGCTGGGGGAGTCAAGGCAGGCTGGTGGAGTCAGAGCAGGCTGGGGGAGTCAGAGCAGGCTGGGGGAGTCAGAGCAGGCTGGTGGAGTCAGAGCAGGCTGGTGGAGTCAGAGCAGGCTGGGGGAGTCAGAGCAGGCTGGGGGAGTCAGAGCAGGCTGGTGGAGTCAGAGCAGGCTGGTGGAGTCAGAGCAGGCTGGGGGAGTCAAGGCAGGCTGGTGGAGTCAGAGCAGGCTGGTGGAGTCAGAGCAGGCTGGTGGAGTCAGAGCAGGCTGGGGGAGTCAAGGCAGGCTGGTGGAGTCAGAGCAGGCTGGTGGAGTCAAGGCAGGCTGGGGGAGTCAAGGCAGGCTGGTGGAGTCAGAGCAGGCTGGTGGAGTCAGAGCAGGCTGGGGGAGTCAGAGCAGGTTGGTGGAGTCAAGGCAGGCTGGTGGAGTCAGAGCAGGCTGGGGGAGTCAAGGCAGGCTGGTGGAGTCAGAGCAGGCTGGTGGAGTCAGAGCAGGCTGGTGGAGTCAGAGCAGGCTGGTGGAGTCAAGGCAGGCTGGGGGAGTCAAGGCAGGCTGGTGGAGTCAGAGCAGGCTGGTGGAGTCAGAGCAGGCTGGTGGAGTCAGAGCAGGCTGGGGGAGTCAGAGCAGGCTGGTGGAGTCAGAGCAGGCTGGTGGAGTCAGAGCAGGCTGGGGGAGTCAGAGCAGGCTGGGGGAGTCAGAGCAGGCTGGTGGAGTCAGAGCAGGCTGGTGGAGTCAGAGCAGGCTGGGGGAGTCAAGGCAGGCTGGTGGAGTCAGAGCAGGCTGGTGGAGTCAGAGCAGGCTGGTGGAGTCAGAGCAGGCTGGGGGAGTCAAGGCAGGCTGGTGGAGTCAGAGCAGGCTGGTGGAGTCAGAGCAGGCTGGTGGAGTCAGAGCAGGCTGGGGGAGTCAAGGCAGGCTGGTGGAGTCAGAGCAGGCTGGTGGAGTCAGAGCAGGCTGGTGGAGTCAGAGCAGGCTGGGGGAGTCAAGGCAGGCTGGTGGAGTCAGAGCAGGCTGGTGGAGTCAGAGCAGGCTGGTGGAGTCAGAGCAGGCTGGGGGAGTCAGAGCAGGTTGGTGGAGTCAAGGCAGGCTGGTGGAGTCAGAGCAGGCTGGTGGAGTCAGAGCAGGCTGGTGGAGTCAGAGCAGGCTGGGGGAGTCAAGGCAGGCTGGTGGAGTCAGAGCAGGCTGGTGGAGTCAGAGCAGGCTGGGGGAGTCAAGGCAGGCTGGTGGAGTCAGAGCAGGCTGGTGGAGTCAGAGCAGGCTGGTGGAGTCAGAGCAGGCTGGGGGAGTCAGAGCAGGCTGGTGGAGTCAGAGCAGGCTGGGGGAGTCAGAGCAGGCTGGTGGAGTCAAGGCAGGCTGGTGGAGTCAGAGCAGGCTGGGGGAGTCAAGGCAGGCTGGTGGAGTCAGAGCAGGCTGGTGGAGTCAGAGCAGGCTGGTGGAGTCAGAGCAGGCTGGGGGAGTCAAGGCAGGCTGGTGGAGTCAGAGCAGGCTGGTGGAGTCAGAGCAGGCTGGTGGAGTCAGAGCAGGCTGGGGGAGTCAAGGCAGGCTGGTGGAGTCAGAGCAGGCTGGTGGAGTCAGAGCAGGCTGGGGGAGTCAGAGCAGGCTGGTGGAGTCAAGGCAGGCTGGTGGAGTCAGAGCAGGCTGGGGGAGTCAGAGCAGGCTGGTGAAGTCAAGGCAGGCTGGTGGAGTCAGAGCAGGCTGGGGGAGTCAGAGCAGGCTGGTGGAGTCAGAGCAGGCTGGGGGAGTCAAGGCAGGCTGGTGGAGTCAGAGCAGGCTGGTGGAGTCAGAGCAGGCTGGTGGAGTCAGAGCAGGCTGGGGGAGTCAGAGCAGGCTGGTGGAGTCAGAGCAGGCTGGTGGAGTCAGAGCAGGCTGGTGGAGTCAGAGCAGGCTGGTGGAGTCAAGGCAGGCTGGTGGAGTCAGAGCAGGCTGGTGGAGTCAGAGCAGGCTGGTGGAGTCAGAGCAGGCTGGTGGAGTCAGAGCAGGCTGGGGGAGTCAAGGCAGGCTGGTGGAGTCAGAGCAGGCTGGTGGAGTCAGAGCAGGCTGGGGGAGTCAGAGCAGGCTGGTGGAGTCAAGGCAGGCTGGTGGAGTCAGAGCAGGCTGGTGGAGTCAGAGCAGGCTGGGGGAGTCAAGGCAGGCTGGTGGAGTCAGAGCAGGCTGGTGGAGTCAGAGCAGGCTGGGGGAGTCAAGGCAGGCTGGTGGAGTCAGAGCAGGCTGGGGGAGTCAAGGCAGGCTGGGGGAGTCAGAGCAGGCTGGTGGAGTCCTAGTCCTAGTGTCCAAGTCCCAGTGTCTAACACTGCTACGGTGCGTCTGTCACAAACCAACTATGTTTGTGTGACAGACCCTGCATGCAGTTATTATGTTGTGTTGTCGTGTCATGTTGTTATGTTGTGTTACTATGTTAGGTGCTGTGTTGATATGTTGTGTGTTGTGTTACAGCCCGGTATGTTATGTAATGTGTTGGTATGTTAGGTGTTGGTGTGGTATGTGTTGTGTTACTATGTTAGGTGTCGTGTTGGTATGTTGTGTGTTGGTGTGGTATGTGATGTGTTGGTATGGTATGTGATGTGTTACTATGTTAGGTGTTGGTATGTTATGTGATGTGTTGGTGTGGTATGTGATGTGTTACTATGTCATGTGTTGTGTTAGGATGTTAGGTGTTGTGTTACGATGTTAGGTGTTGTGTTACAATGTTGGGTGTTGTGTTACGATGTTGGGTGTTGCGTTACGATGTTAGGTGTTGTGTTGGTAAGTTGTGTTCACCCTTCCCAGTGTGGATGAAGAGCTTGTGACTGTGTGTCTGTTCTCTCTCAGGGTGACCCTGGACTTCCTGGTCCCCCTGGTCCATGTGTGAGTATACACACTGCTGTCCTGCTGCCACACACACACACACCAACACACACACACACCAACACACACACACCGATACACACCTACACACATGTGTGTCAGCATGTGCTCTCATGCACTTGCTTGTGTGTTTGTACATGGTGTGTGTGTAAATGTGCATTCATCGTGTGCGTGCGTGCGTGTGTGTGTGTGCATGGTGTGTGTGCGTGCGTGTGTGTGCGTGATGTTCTCAGTATAAGCTCTTGTGTGAGTATCACTTCTGGTAAACGGGTCGCAGCAGGTGTGTGTGGGTTTATAGTGTGACTGACGCTCAAACATAACCTGGTGCCCTGGCAAGTCAAGCACCGCACTCACTAAAACATCTGACTCGCACACAAGAAGTGTGTGTGTGTGTGTAGGCACATGTGAAGCATTACAGGCAGACAGGCAGGCAGACAGACAGACAGACAGACAGACAGCAGCCAGGCAGCCAGGCAGCCAGCCAGACAGACAGACAGACAGACAGGCAGCCAGACAGGCAGACAGACAGGCAGACAGACAGGCAGACAGGCAGACAGACAGGCAGGCGGGGAGGCAGGGAGGGAGGGAGTGGTCAGAGTGCGGTAGAGTAGGAGAGAGGAGAAGCCATGCAGCCATGAAGTCCTGAATGTGTAAGACATTCTTCCCTCCTCTCTTCTCCTCTCTTCTCCTCTCCTCTCTTCTCCTCTCCTCTCCTCTCCTCTCCTCTCCCCTCCCCTCCTCTCCTCTCCTCTCCTCTCTTTTCCTCTCTTCTCCTCTCTTCTCCTCTCCTCTCCTCTCCTCTTCCCTCCTCTTCCCTCCTCTCCCCTCCTCTCCTCTCCTCTCTTCTCCTCTCTTCTCTTCTCCTCTCCTCTTCCCTCCTCTCGTCTCCTCTCCTCTCTTCTCCTCTCTCCTCACATACTTTATAAACACACACTAGCACAAACGCACACTTTATTTGCACACACATTAGCACACACACACACTCTTTATATACACACACATGAGCACCATCACATACACACACATGTGCATGTTATGTACATACACATTAGCACACACACACTTTATATAAACACTCATTAGCACACACACTTTATATAAACACTCATTAGCACACACACACTATATACACACATTAGCACCATCCCATACACACACTGACACACATTATATACACACATTATCAGTATCACATGCACACATACAAACACACACACTCACATTATATACACACATTATCAGCATCACACGCACACATACAAACACACACACTCACATTCTATTCACACATTAGCACCCTCACACACACACACACATTCTGGCACATCCATACACACACTAACTCTGGCACTTACACACAGTGGGCCCTATTTTAACGATCTGAAACGCAAGTATCAAAACGCAAAGCGCAAGTAACTTTGTGGGCGGGACTCCGGCGCTGTTGCTGTTATACTGGCGGGATAAACGTCTTTGCACCTGACGCAAATCTAAAATGGGTTGGTCTGAAGTAGCTACATTACTAATGGGTGTGGTTTGGGCGTAACGTGCAATAAACCAATCAGAGCGTCATCTCACATTCCCTTTACGTAAGAGCAGCGCTTGTTCCATGGCGGATTGCTATTATAAAGGTGGATTTGCCAGGCGCACGCCAGGAGCGGTTCACAGCTGAGGAGACCGACGTTCTAGTCAGGGCCGTAACAGATAGAGAAGTGACATTGTATGGGAAAGGCAGAGCAGTTTTCTCATTGCACTAAATTGCCCGCTCATGCTGCTCATTCAAATTCTTAGTCTTATTTTTATATATATTTTATTTTTTTAATTGTTATATTTTTTAATTGTTTAGTTTTTAGAATTAGTTTAACCATTGTACTTTTTAACTTAATTTAAGACCCGTATATGTTTATTGTTTGCACCTTCCTGCCACAGTAAATTCTGTGTTGGTGTAACATACATGGCAAATAAACCGACTTCTGATTCTGATGGAGATGGGAGAAGAAACCCACCCAAATTAGCTTCGGTTAAACAGGCGTGGGAGGAAATTGCCACAATTGTTACAAATCAAGTTCACATACATAGAGATTTCTCATGAAAATCTTTTTAATCATTGACATAAAAGAAAAGTAACACAGCCATACAATAAATCCAAACAATGTAACTTAGCTTCGCAGGAAGAAGACCCTGGCCTCGCCAGCAGTGCGCCCTTAAAATAGCATCTGAATAACACGCCAATGACTTTAGACTAAGTTTTTCCTGGACTATGGTGGAATTGTTTTTCTGAAACTGCAAAATAGCACCAGGGAACGTTTGCGCCGGAACACGCCTCCTTTTTTCGCTGAACCGCTCCCGGGAGCGCAAGGTCATTCCCTAATTTACCGACGTGCGTCTGTGGAGGGAAAAGTCTGCTTTGCGTCGAGTGCAAACTAGGAATGATACTTGCGTCGTTGACAAAGTCAATTGTGCTGGGAGCAAGATAAGGCCCCAGTGACTGGACACCCCTTTGATGTATAAACACACATGCATGTGGTCCTGGTGTATGGTGTGTCGGCAGGGGGTGCAGATTGTGGCTATGCTGGGGTGGTCAGCTAATTACCCATCTGGAGAGGAAAGAGCCTGTCACTTTCTATCAGCAGCAGAGCGATGCTAAGACGTCCCCCCCCCCCCCCCCATGCCACCCAGACTCTCCAGAGCAGTAGAGAGGCACGACAGGCTCATTTGACATTTGGAAGGATGGGCGAGCCAGCAGACTACCCTCATCTGTCCTTGCGTGGGCGTGGCCGGGTGTTCTCACGGCAACGCTCTCGGCACGGCCGAGGTAGAGCTGGCCTCTTGGCCGGTCCGCGGTGACCGGGGCGCTGCCTCTGACCGGGGCGCTGCCTCTGACCGGGGCGCTGCCTGTGGGCCGCTGCCTGTGGGCCGCTGCCTGTGGGCGGGGCGCTGCCTGTGGGCGGGGCGCTGCCTGTGGGCGGGGCGCTGCCTGTGGGCGGGTCGCTGCCTGTGGGCCGCTGCCTGTGGGCGGGGCGCTGCCTGTGGGCCGGGGCGCTGCCTGTGGGCGGGGCGCTGCCTGTGGGCCGGGGCGCTGCCTGTGGGCGGGGCGCTGCCTGTGGGCGGGGCGCTGCCTGTGGGCGGGGCGCTGCCTGTGGGCGGGGCGCTGCCTGTGGGCCGGGGCGCTGCCTGTGGGCGGGGCGCTGCCTGTGGGCCGCTGCCTGTGGGCGGGGCGCTGCCTGTGGGCCGGGGCGCTGCCTGTGGGCGGGGCGCTGCCTGTGGGCGGGGCGCTGCCTGTGGGCGGGGCGCTGCCTGTGGGCCGGGGCGCTGCCTGTGGGCGGGGCGCTGCCTGTGGGCCGCTGCCTGTGGGCCGCTGCCTGTGGGCCGGGGCGCTGTGACCGGGGCGCTGCCTGTGGGCCGACCTTGACCTGCTGTGTTTCTATCAATCCAAGGTCACAGTCTAGCATTTCTGACGCGTGTGCGATAGTACACAGAGAAGTGATTTAGCCCCTCAAACAGCACTCTGGTGAATGAGCAGCTGTACAGCAGGAGTCACAGGTCAGTGTTGTCACTCATCTTTACGGCCGCAGCTACAAATACCAGCGAGCTGCCAGTCCCCCGGACTCTTGTTAAACTGTAGATCTGTTTGATTCCGTGTTTGGAGATTCAGACGTGTGACTGTCACCTTCTGCACACGTGCAGACATGCACTGTTTGTCCACTGCTGCTTTCCAGAGCGTTGTGAGTGTGTGTGAGTGTGTGTGTGTGTATGTGAGTGTGTGTGAGTGTGTGTGTGTGTGTGTGAGTGTGTGTGTGTGTGTCAGTGTGTGAGTGTGTGTGTGTGTGTGTGTGTGTGCGGGTGTGTGTGTGTGTGTGTGTGTGTGTGTGTGTGTGTGTGTGTGTGTGTGTGGGTTGGTTTCTGCCTACATGCACTTGCATGCTCGTGTGCTTGTGTGTGTGTGGCACACACCTGTGTGTTTGTATGTTTGTCCGTGCATGCACGTGTGTGTGTGTGTGTGACACACCAGGCACTCTGGGAATATTGATACCCACCACCCACCACCAAGCACCCGCACACAGGGTCAAGGGTCACCATAACAGCCATCACGCGGCGCTGGAGTAATGCTTCATGACTCAGGATGCTCGTTCAGATATAGACCCGCAATCCTCTTGTTAGCTGACCACATTGTTCTGGCATGATACACTTAGAGCTGCTCTTGACCTCTTGGGGAAACTGCAATGCACTTTACGAAATTGATCGCAAACTGGACTTTGCAGATATTGTTTGACTTGATTGTGATGGTGTGATTGTAATCAGTTCTGCTCTTTGTTTCAGACGGAAGTAGAAGGCCTTAAAGGAGACCAGGTACTAAAGTATATCTTTACAAACTAGACTATTTTTTTATTATCCGAGTGCAAAACTAATTTCATAAATGCACCCAGCGATACAGTTTCACAAGCAGTGAGGAGTAGAATCAAAGCAGCTTCTCTCCAGATTCAAATCAGTCAGAGTGCTTTTATAGGCTGTCCATCTGCTGCCCAGCAACACTCCTAACAACATCATCCCTGTCACGAGTGACAGCTGTGTGTGATGTCATCTGACCCTGTCTCTGTCTGTCTCTGCAGGGTCTGGCTGGAGCATCAGGAGAGAAGGTAGGTTGTCTCTGGTCTCTACCCAGACATCTCTGTCCTGGAGTCACTGCTAGGGGGCCTCGGCAGTGTGCTGGACATGTGACTCCTGCGCATGGGTCCTGCAGAGGGACAAACCTGCGCTGCTACGCTATGCTGCTAGCACTGGCTGGTTTGTTGAGTGGGACAACAGCTTTTTATTCACACTGGTCTCTGCTCTGCCCTGCTTTTCTCTGCTCTGCTCTGCTTTCCTCTGGTCTGGTCTGGTCCCCTCTCCTCTCCTCCCCTCTCCTTTCCCCTCCTCTCCTGTTATCTCCTCAACTATCCTCCTCTCCTCCTCTCTTCTCCTCTCTCTTACTCTCCCCTTCTCTCTCCTCTCCCCTACTCCCCTACTCTTGCCCCTCCCCTCCCTTCCCTTCCACTCCTCTATTCTCCTCTCCTCTATCCGCCTTGCCTCGCCTCTCCCCTCCTTTCCCCTCCCTTCCCTTCCACTCCTCTCTTCTTCCCTCCTCTCTTCTATCCTCCCCTCCCCTCCTCTCCTCTCCCTTCCCTTCCACTCCTCTCTTCTTCCCTCCTCTCTTCTATCCTCCCCTCCCCTCCTCTCCTCTCCCTTCCACTCCTCTCTTCTTCCCTCCTCTCTTCTATCCTCCTCTCCCCTCCTCTCCTCTCCCTTCCCTTCCACTCCTCTCTTCTTCCCTCCTCTCTTCTATCCTCCCCTCCCCTCCTTTCCCCTCCCTTCCCTTCCACTCCTCTCTTCTTCCCTCCTCTCTTCTATCCTCCCCTCCCCTCCTCTCCTCTCCTGTTCTCCCCAGGGAGCAGCTGGAGAAGCAGGCCTGCAGGGTTCTCTAGGGAAGGAGGGCAAGAGGGTGAGTAAACAGAAACAGCTTGCTGTCTGTGTGGCCTCGCAGGGCCTGGGCTGGGCTGGCTGGGCTAGTCTGGGCTAGGGCCTGGGCTGGGGTTGGCTGGGCTTGGGCTGGGCTGGCCAGGGATGACTGGGCTAGTCTGGGCTAAGGCCTGGGCTAAGTCCTGCGCTAGGGTTGGCTGGGGCCGGGGCCAGAGCGGAGCCTGGCCGGAGCTGGGCTGGGTCTGGGCTGGGTCTGGGCTGGGTCTGGGCTGGGTCTGGGCTGGGCCTGGGCTGGTGGCTATCATACACACACACTTCATGGGGATCTAGACAACAGCTGTAGGGAGGCCAAGATGGTCTAGGGTTGTGGTCAGGAGGGTACATGGTCCTGGGGGGCCTGGGGGGTCTAGGGAGGCCCGTGGATTCAGCTGTGGTCTAGGGGGGGGCTCTCTTTAGGGGCCTGCGGGGAATTGAGCAACCATGAATCAGTGTTCCGGGTGTGTGAGAGGCTGGGGGTCGAGAGTGCGTGACTGACAGCACACGTGGCCAACCCCGCTGGGAGGTGTCCTGTTTCCTGTGGGGGCGGGGCTACAACCGGAGGGATGAATTAGAATGGAAAACGAAGGTTTGCCCCTATATACATGCGTGTGTGTGTGTGTATGTGTGTGTGTATATGTATGTGACTATATCCTATTTCCGAGACCTGGGTTCAAAGGCAACCTGGGTTCAACTTTAGTGCGTCCACTTGTGTCATGAGATATGTCCTGGTGGAATGTCCGTAATCTTGTTTCTGTAGGATATAGGGGTTAGGGTAGCATAGGGTTAGGGTTAGATGTCAGACAGACAGGCTTGTTATCAGACAGACAGGCTTAGTGTCATAGCAAAGGCTTTTAGGAAGCCCTGAAATCAGACAGACAGGTATAATGTTAGACAGAGAGGCATGATATCAAACAGACAGGTATGATGTCAGACAGTCAGGCATTATATCAGACAGACAGGTATGATGTCAGACAGACAGTATGATGTCAGACAGACAGGCTTGTTATCAGACAGACAGGTAGATGTCAGACAGACAGTATGATGTCAGACAGACAGGCATGATATCAGACAGACGGGCTTGTTATCAGACATATAAGTATGCTATGAGACAGACAGACATGTTATTTCTGTCCCTGTGGTAGAGAAAACAGGAGGATGGGTTGTAATGACTGTGTAATCATCAGCAGACAGACAGCGGGACTAGCTGCCAGGAGAATCCATCTCCACCCTGCCCCCCTCCATCTCCACCCTGCCCCCCTCCATCTCCACCCTGCCCCCCTCCATCTCCACCCTGCCCCCCTCCATCTCCACCCTGCCCCCCTCCATCTCCACCCTGCCCCCCTCCATCTCCACCCTGCCCCCCTCCATCTCCACCCTGCCCCCCTCCATCTCCACCCTCCTGCCCCCCTCCATCTCCACCCTCCTGCCCCCCTCCATCTCCACCCTGCCCCCCTCCATCTCCACCCTCCTGCCCCCCTCCATCTCCACCCTCCTGCCCCCCTCCATCTTCACCCTCCTGCCCCCCTCCATCTCCACCCTGCCCCCCTCCATCTCCACCCTCCTGCCCCCCTCCATCTCCACCCTGCCCCCCTCCATCTCCACCCTCCTGCCCCCCTCCATCTCCACCCTGCCCCCCTCCATCTCCTCCCTGCCCCCCTCCATCTCCACCCTGCCTCTCCTGCCTCCCCTACTTTCTCCTTGCCTAACTCCACCTCCTTTGCCTCTCTCTGCTCTCTGCTCGGCCTCCCCCCGCCTCCTCTGCCTCTCTCTGCTCTCTGCTCTGCCTCCTCCTGCCTCCTCTGCCTCTCTCTGCTCTCTGCTCGGCCTCCTCCTGTCTCCTCTGCCTCTCTCTGCTCTCTGCTCTGCCTCCTCCTGCCTCCTCTGCCTCTCTCTGCTCTCTGCTCGGCCTCCTCCTGTCTCCTCTGCCTCTCTCTGCTCTCTGCTCTGCCTCCTCCTGCCTCCTCTGCCTCTCTCTGCTCTCTGCTCGGCCTCCTCCTGCCTCCTCTGCCTCTCTCTGCTCTCTGCTCGGCCTCCCCCTGCCTCCTCTGCCTCTCTCTGCTCTCTGCTCTGCCTCCTCCTGCCTCCTCTGCCTCTCTCTGCTCTCTGCTCGGCCTCCTCCTGTCTCCTCTGCCTCTCTCTGCTCTCTGCTCGGCCTCCTCCTGCCTCATCTGCCTCTCTCTGCTCTCTCTTCTTCCCTTGCCCTACTTCCCCACCCCCCTGACCTTCCTCTGTCTCCTCCCTGCCTCCCCCTCCCTCCCTCTGGCCCCATGCACCCACAGATGCTAGATGTGACACGATTATAGGGTCTGTTTGACTTCCAGAAGCAGGTTCATTGTGAACGGTGGAGCAGTCTCTCCAACACAAGTAGGTCAGACATGTTCAGGGTGGATCTTAGCCCATGGCTTGGACGGAAGGAGAAACTTCAGACATCTGGAGCCAGAATGGCCCGAGTCTGGCTGTTTGTTCCCCTCGGACTCTGAGTGTGTGTGTCTGTGTACGTGTGTGTGTGTGTGTGTCTGTGTACGTGTGTGTGTGTGTGTGTGTGTGTGTGTGTGTGTGCAATAATGCACCACCGTTAACTATTCATGACACATCAGCTGTCCTCTGATGTGTCTGATTTCCTCAATGGAGCTGTTCACACATCGCGTGACTTCACACAGCCACGTCCTCATCATGGGAATGCACACAGCAAGGAGTTAGCAGGGAGGGAGCAGGAGGAGGTAGACTAGAGGGACTAACTAGTTTGAGTAGTTAGTACCAAGCTTGGAGAGTAGTACCAGGCTAGTAGTACCAGGCTAGTAGTACCAGGCTAGTAGTACCAGGTTAGTAGTACCAGGCAGGTAGTACCAGGCTAGTAGTACCAGGCTAGTAGTACCAGGCTAGTTGTAGTAGGATAGTAGTACCAGGCTAGTAGTACCAGACTAGTTGTACTAGGATAGTAGTACCAGGCTAGTAGTACCAGACTAGTTGTACTAGGATAGTAGTACCAGGCTAGTAGTACCAGACTAGTTGTACTAGGATAGTAGTACCAGGCTAGTAGTATCAGGTTAGTTGTACTAGGATAGTAGTACCAGGCTAGTAGTACCAGTCTAGTTGTACTAGGATAGTAGTACCAGGCTAGTAGTACCAGGTTAGTTTTACTAGGATAGTAGTACCAGGCTAGTAGTACCAGGCTAGTTGTACTAGGATAGTAGTACCAGGCTAGTAGTACCAGGCTAGTAGTACCAGGCTAGTTGTACTAGGATAGTAGTACCAGGCTAGTAGTACCAGGCTAGTTGTACTAGGATAGTAGTACCAGGCTAGTAGTACCAGGCTAGTAGTACCAAGCTAGTTGTACCAGGCTAGTAGTACCAGGTTAATTGTACTAGGATAGTAGTACCAGGCTAGGAGTATCAGGCTAGTTGTACCAGGCTAGTAGCATCAGGCTAGTAGCATCAAGCTAGTAGCATAAGGCTAGTAGCATCAAGCTAGTAGTACCAGGCTAGTAGTACCAGGCTAGTAGCATCAAGCTAGTAGTACCAGGCTAGTAGTACCAGGATAGTAGTTCTGGGATAGTAGTACCAGGCTAGTTGTATCAGGTTAGTTGAATCATGCTAGGCTAGCACTACCAGGCTACTTGAACCATGCTAAGCTAGTAGTATCAGGCTAGTTGAACCACGCTAGGCTAGTAGTACCAAGCTACTTGAACCATGCTAGGCTAGTACTACCAGGCTAGTAGTATCAGGCTAGTTGAACCATGCTAGGCTAGTACTACCAGGCTAGTAGTATCAGGCTAGTTGAACCATGCTAGGCTAGTACTGCCAGGCTATTAGTATC
>NW_026911122.1:0-28303 GCF_963692335.1 Osmerus eperlanus | reverse complement strand
GTCTTTTTCTCCTTTTTGAAAGGAGAAAAGTGCTTTTTGAAAAGAAGGTAGTCATTTATGTCTGAGGATAGAAGTACGGGGTGCTTTGGGAGAATTATAGCAAAAAAAAGAGTTATTAATTTAGATGCCATTTACCTCAAATAACCCACAAAACAGCAACTAGCATGTCTGTTCGACAACTTTATTTCATCTTTTCTAACCAACCTCTCAGTTCTTCTCCGTGTTCTGTTTCATCCAAGCAAGCACTCATTCCTTTGCACATCATGTGAACGTGGAAGGCTTTTGAATATTGAACTGATTGATGCGCTGGACAGGGACACACATCCCATAATATGTTCCCTGTCCGACGACAATACCCCCTGTCTAAACGTGGCTCTCCTTTCTCATGCACTCTGTCAGACGGACTTTGAAAAAGACGTGGACTTGGCTTGTCAGACAGGTAAGTCGCCCCCTTTCCTTTTTGAAACCTCTCTCTCTCTCTCTCTCTCTCTCTCTCTCTCTCTCTCTCTCTCTCTCTCTCTCTCTCTCTCTCTCTCTCTCTCTCTCTCTCTCTCTCTCTCTCTCTCTGTCTCTCTCTCCCTCTCTCCCTCTCTGTATGTCTCCTTCCTTTCATCCCCTTCTCTCTTCGTTTATTCATGGCGCGGCTGTGAGCAGAGGTAGTTACAGTGCCTGGGCCTGCCCGCCAGTGTAAACGCAGAGCTGGGAGAGATGGGGGATCTGAGTCTAGCCCGTTTGAGATTATCATTTCCTCTCATACAGTACCATTCTATCCAGTGGCATTTCAGTGATAGACCTGAACAAGTCTGTCATCGAGTGTGCATGATAATGATGCCCTGTAGGGTGTTCAGAGGTATCACACTATGTTCCTGTCATTGGTGTGTGTGTGTGTTTCTGTGTGTGTGTGTGTGTGTTTCTGTGTGTGTGTGTTTCTGTGTGTGTGCGTGTGTTTCTGTGTGTGTGTGTGTCTTTGAACAGAAATGTATTAACGCACCGTCACTCTCTCCCTCCACCCTCGCAGAGAGAGGACACCCATGTAAGTTTGTCACCCTCTCAAAACACTGTTGGGCCCAGTCCGAAACCAGCCTTAGCGGCCTGTCCTCCTCTCCAACCATGTAGTCGAGAGCACTCAGATGGGATTGGGTAGGCGGAGCTATCAGAGCTCAGCTCACACCTATCTAGTCCTGTCAGATCTGCTCGCACCAACAGAGTAGGAGACATGGGTATGGTTCAGGGCTCTGTTTGGGACTGGGCCACCGCCATGCAAGTGTCATCAGATCCCGATGGCCCAGTCCTAATATGAGATGCATCGCTGTGCTTTTTGCTTCAGTGTTTTAAGTAAGTTACTGGACTAGATCTCATGGAATTGGGCCTAGAGTGGAGGAACACTTGACATCTGATTGGGCTATGAGCATGAGAATAAGCATGCCAGTGTTAGTCTACTGTGTTGGTTTTGCAGTAGGACATAGTGTGAAATATAATCACTTCAACCAACTAAGGACTAGCCATTGGTAGCTTGCATGCCCTTGCCAGGATCTCCTTGACTACAATATAACCTTGTTTTCTGGACTGGTTCAATATCCTCATCGTACGAGATTTCTTTATATGGTTGAAAGTGTTTTGTTAGCACAGCCTACAGGCTTTTCTCTGAGATTAATTCCTGTTGAATCTCACTCCTGTCAGCATGTAAACTATGTGTGTTGTTGTATCAGATGACCCTATTGTTGTAGAATGTTCCAGCATAGTCTCCTCTTGTATACCCCCCCCCAAGCATGAAACAAACAAAGTATGCCCTCTTGTTTTCAGTTTAAAAATTGTTTTTGCAAAGAAACCACACCATCTGTCAGGTAATCTTAGGGCACAAACAAACACACACACACCCTCTCTACCAAACACACACACACACACAGTGTAGAATAATTGTGTGTCACATTGAGGTAGCGAATAATGAGTTCCCATGGCAACCGTGCAGGACTACAGAGCTCGGCGGTGAGGGAATTCAGGGCCTTCTCCTTTTGCTCTGTGGGTTCTTTCAACTAGTCAATAAGGCAGCTTTCTCCAGGGGCCAGTCTCCTCCAGGGGCCAGTCTCCTCCAGGGGCCAGTCTCCTCCAGGGGCCAGTCTCCTCCAGGGGCCAGTCTCCTCCAGGGGCCAGTCTCACAAGAAAGGCCCCAGGCCAGAAAGTCCTGGCCAAAAGTCACCTCGGACAAATTTCTTAGAAAACTCTTACCGACCCTGAAATGAGGAATCCTAACTTTTCTTTCAGAGAGGTTCCTACTCTCCTCAGGGCAAGCATCATAGTTTATTCACACTCCATGTACAAAGCAGTTTCTTCTTATAATATATTTTTAAGTTTTTCATTTTCAGTCAATAAAACTGCATTTATTCATATTTGGTTGGAGGATGTTGTTTTAATTAATTACAAAGGTATTTTCAATATAAAATACTTTTTCAGGAGGCGTTTAGAAGATTTGGCTTTGCCTCCTGTTGCTAACTTAATCTCTTCTCCTGTTTGTGTTCTACCCCCCCCATCTCACTATCTTACCCTTTTTATCTTTCCGTCGCCTGCTTTTTGGTTCTGCATGGTGACTGTCTAATGCTCCACACACGTGTTCATGCATTCATTATCCACTTATATTCTTTGTGCGCTGTGTACGGTCCATACATCTTTCATATCTTCACCTTCATCTGTTCCTCCTCTCCCTCCCTCTTCTGTTTTTTGCCTCTCTTCTTTTCTTCCCCCACATCTGTCATCAACCTGTTTGTATCCCTTTACTTTGGTATGTCTCTCTCTCTATTTCTCTATCTCTCTCGTGTCTCTTTTGATCGCTCCCTCCCCTCTTCTGCCTCCCCCCTTCCACCTGTCCCTTCTCTTTCCCTTCTCTCTCTCTCTCTCTCTCTCTCTCTCTCTCTCTCTCTCTCTCTCTCTCTCTCTCTCTCTCTCTCTCTCTCTCTCTCTCTCTCTCTCTCTCTCTCTCTCTCTCTCTCTCTCTCCCTCTCCTCTCCCCTAGTCATCTTCAAAGAGGTGAACACCTGTAACCCGGCAACCATCACTGGTACCCTCTCCCGCATCTCCCTCGACGACGAGGACGACCCCAAGCTGGCAGCCCACCAAGAGGGGGGGGTTGGGGTCAACTTCAGCTCCCTGCCCGGAAACATCCCCCCTCCCAACCTCATCGTCCAGGTGTTTGCTTGATGGATTGCTAGGATACGTTTTTATTGTGTAGCTTTTAACTTTCACTCATTTATCCCATTTACACCCCAAATAAGCATTTTACAAAAGAAAAACGGAAAATTGCATTCCAACTGTAATTGTTTCCCAGTCAGGTTACGTAATGTGAGAGAATGTACAGATCCAGCTAGGCTCATCCTGCAGTTCCTCCTCCCTTCCTGTAGGTGCCACCACTGGGGGGCCTGAACGAGCTGAGCGACACCCCCCTGAAGAAAGAGATGAACGTGGAGCAGCAGAGACAGCAAGGTGGCCAGCGTAGCGGCGCGCCCGTCTACCTGTGCACCGAGAGCAGCCTGGGTTGGGCCCGCCAGCCCTCCAACCCCCAGGAGGGCAACGGAGGAGGTGGAGAGGGGGACTACATGGTCTTACCCAGGAGGACAATCAACCTCAAGCCCCCTCTGCCTCCCTCCTCCCAGGGGGCCTCAGCCTGGGCCTGGGGGGCGAGGACAAGCCCCTCAACATAGCCGTGGAGGACCCCCCTTCCCCCCGCCCCCGTCGCCCATGACCCTCCACCCGGCCGAGAGCGAGGCCTACCCGGCCGACTTCATCTCCCCCGGCGACCACAACATGAACATCGCCATGAACCTCAACCGCTCCTACGGCACCCTCAAGCAGCTCCCTCACGGGCACGGACACCTGCTGGCGCCCGCCGGCCTCGTGCACGCCCACGCCGGCCACGTGCACGCCCACGGGCACTCGCTGCAGCTGAAGCCGGGCCAGAGGCCGTCGGTGCGGCAGATCCTGACGGGGGGCAGCACGGCGGAGCGGACCAGGACCCTGCCACGCAACCTGGGGAGCAGCAACACCAACGCCAGCCTCTCTGCTGGGTCCCTGGAGGTGGGTAGGGAGACCGGGGGGGGGGGGGGGGGGGGCTTGGCAAACACACACACACACGTGGGCTTAGAGGTACGGAAACACGCTGTGTGTAATTGATGGCGTCAACACCCTCCAGCTAGCACAGAGGGATTTCCATATAACCAGTTAGGACGGAGAGGCGAGGGGAAGGCACACTGCATTATGGGTACTTCCAGTCAAATGATGGTACTTACTGCTCACTGGGACAATGGTTGTGGTTATCCTCACAGCGGTGTGTGAGTATGTATGTGGCCTCAATCTGGGTGAATAACGTTGGAGATCTGTCTGTATTCAACCACCTGAAGACATACACACACGCACACACACTGAGGAGATACGGAGCCCTCACCCAAGCATGCTGACTCACAAGGTTGATTAAGAAAATGGAGACACTTCCAGAAAGAAAAGTGCAGATGCTTCATTCAGGAACGAGGACATTAAGGACGCACCATTAAACCGGCTCACTCCTAAGATATATGAGTGTACTCATGAATATCTTTAAAGTTATCTCCTCAGAGAGGCCGAAAGGTCTCGACGCCTGGCACGATCAATAATGTATCTGCCTCTGCTATAATTTCATCTTCTTTTGAATAATACTTGATTTGGAGATGGATATCAGTCCTTCAAGATGAAGCAGTACCTCCATTCAGTAATTCAGCCTCCGACTGAAACTTGACTATGCGTTATGGGATGATTGCAGAAACGGACCTGAAAAGGGTTTTGATGTTGTTGATTTTAATGCTGTTTGTAAAATGAGGGTGAGAAAGTTCATTGAAGATATTTTTCCACTTGTGAAAGAAAGAAAAGCTATAAGTGATGGAGGGAGGAAGAGAGGAAAGGACTGATTCAAAAGTAAAAGTTCAGGGTAAACATTTACATTACATTTACATTTAGTCATTTAGCAGACGCTCTTATCCAGAGCGACTTACAGTAAGTACAGGGACATTCCCCCCGAGGCAAGTAGGGTGAAGTGCCTTGCCCAAGGACACAACGTCAATTGGCACGGCGGGGAATCGAACTGGCATCCTTCAGATTACTAGCCCGATTCCCTAACCGCTCAGCCACCTGACTCACTGAGCACAGCTCTCTTTAATGTTCCTGTTTTTGACGCTGCCAGGACTTCAATTTGTACACAGCACATCGAGTGTTCCCAGCCCAACGATTTACCCTACAGAGACACACGTGCCGGTGTGTGGCTGTGTGTGTGTGTCTGTGTGTGTGTGTGTGTGTGTCTGTCTGTGTGTGTGTGCGCGTGCTTGCAAGTGTGTACAGTAGCTCTGCTCACGAACATTGATATACATGTGCATGAGAGTTTGATGCTCAACTCGGAAACACAAAATGTCACGGGGAGACATCCTGTCTCAGGTAAGGAGCCACTCTCCCTCCCTCCAGAGATACAAGAAGCACTTTGAAAGGTGAGAGGCCGTCTGGTTGACCTGCGTGAATGAGAGACGTCCACAGGAACACACTCTGGCGACGGGGGTGGTATTTCATCTCTTTATCAGCCCCACGTCTGCAGGGCTCCCAGAACTGTCTGTGTGTGTTAAATCAACAGCTTTCAGAGAATTTTGTCTTTTTTTATTTTTTTACACAAAGAAAATGTAGCTTTAAGGTATCTGGGAGCACAGCTCTCCAATCTGTGTATTCTGAAAGAGAGAGAGACAAGGAGGAGGAGGCAGGAGTGAGAAAGAGAGAGAAAGTGCACATTTGAGAGAGATGGCATGTTAAGGTTAGGCAATAACCTTTTTTTGTGGCTGCTTTGAAATGAAACGGACCACCGTCAGTAGATGGAGCGAACGCAATGTTAGCTGAAACAAGGTCTTTAAATGGAAGTTCTGCAGGATTTGAGTCACGGTCTGAATCAAGATCACATCTACAGATAGCTCCACTGGTTTAGTGTGAAATCTAATTGATGTTTGATGAAGTTGTAATGTCAATGGCTGACATTTAGCAGAAGCAGGAAGTAATCACGGCCAATTCTATGCAGTCATCCACCATTTCAGTGGTAATCTCAATAAACCTTTAAAGACACAATGTCGGTAACAAAAAAATAATTGTAAAAAAGCATAGATAACGTCTGGATTTTTGAGCAGTAGGGGAAGTGCGTGTGTGTGTGTGTGTGTGTGTGTCTGTGTGTGCGTGTGTGTGATGGACCATGATTGATGATATCTTCTCTCCCCCTGCCCCCTCCTCCCCCAGAGGAAAAGAGTACGGTACTCTGAACTGGACTTTGAGGTAAGATCCCGCCCCCAACCCATCCTCAGCCTGTCTCTGCTTCTGTCTGCTTCAGCCAGGTTTGAGTGGCACATAGAAGAGCCAATGGCACTGCTAATCCCCTTCTTATGCGCCTGTATCTCTTGTGCATTTGACGCCTTCAGTTAGTACAGTTCAATCGTTGCTGTTTCTCTTCAACAAAGATCTCAAGCCCTCTGAACTTAATCATATTTGATCTGATGGAATTTGGATTAATTGGCTTCACTATTATTTAATGAATACAAATATTATAGCATGCTTTATTGTGGTCAGTTAATTATGTTACTGGCTGACAGTGCAATCAAGAATTCTTGTCAGCGTCAACATTTGGTCGATTTCCTTGACCCACAAGCTGTGTGTTTTAAAAACACTGCTCTACCCAGCTGTAAATCCCCGAGCTCTTGGTTGAAGAAACAGCAGGGACTGTTCTATTTGAGTGAATGAGTAGCGGAGACTTCAACTGACAATTTGTTGGTGTTTTCGTACAATGGGTTTGGTTGTTTTTAGCAGTGTGTGTGTGTGGGGCGGTGGTGCATTTGTTTGTGTGAAATAATCTGTAACCATGGAATGATCGAGACCTGGGAATCCTGGGAACCTCCAGTCTCAAGCAGCCCCTCTTTGAAATCCCCCCCAGTCAAACTAAACACTGACACGACATCAATCAGTGAGTCGCTAACGGCTTCCCTTGTAAAGGCTGGAGATTCACTTTCCACCTGTGAATGTGTCGGGTGGGTGGTTGTCATCGTCGGTAGTGGAAAGTGTGTGGTAGAGAGAAACTAACTTGCTAACTAGCACTAGCGCGCCTAACCCCCTTGGTTGCCCTTAGACTCTGGTCTGAGAACAGTTTCCTGTTTCTGCACCTTAACTGTACTCTGAATCAGGGGGAGGCTAAGCTGGTCCTGGGTCTCTCACTACGGGCAACCTCTCATCCTAACGAACTAATACTCTTCACATACACCGTGTCTGGCGGTGTATGTGCCACTGCATGAAAACGTACAGCATACATCACGTACCACTTGCGCCTGGCCTCTCTAAACAGCATGCGGTATGTCGCTGTGTAGGGTAGAGCCCCTTCACGATAAATAATTATGCCGTCTAAGTCGGAAACTTTTAAGAACACCTAAGCATTTGGGAAAGAAAGCTCCCCAAAAAAAGACTTTTTTCACTCAGCGACAGCGACTCTGGATCTCCTTTGTAAGGCTTAGAGCAGAGTGGCTAACAAGGTTGGCCAGAGTGACAGGGTGACAGACAAACAGAGAGGGAATAAAGTGCACTTTGTAGTAATTGATGGAGGTGCTTAACTCACCCCCCTCGGACAGCTAGCGCAAGTGTTGGTGGATGGCCTTTGCGACCTTGGGAGTGCTCGTGTCGATTAGCTAGCGAGGCGGCCAAAGCACTGGCCATTAGCTTCGGGAAAGGACAGTGTCACACTGATTCTCCTTTCAAGAACTCACACTTCACCCAGAGAAGTAGCCCTGAGAGTCCTGTTTGCAGTTAGTACTCCGCCTTCAGACAATAGCTGTCAGCTGAATGTCAACAACCTGCCTGGCTAACCGACTAACCGGCTAGCATGTTAATCCCTTTTGGTTGTCACTCATTCCAAGTAAAGTGCTTTATCAAACCGCAAGCAGCTGTCAAACCCTAGCCAGAGGTACTTTCATATTGGACCCAAGGAGTTACTGTTGAGCCTTTCTTTCTCAGCTGACCTCGCTCAGTCCCCCTCAGCCAATTAGGCGGCCCCACTCTCTCCATCCCCTGTTTCCCCCTGCCTCCGCCTTTGGCTTTTCTTTTTTCGTTTCAGTTCATTTTTTGCTGTCCCTTCCTCTTTCCCTTCCAGAAAGTGATGCACACTCGCAAAAGACACTCTGAACTGTACCATGAACTCAACCACTCCTCCAAGTTCCACACCATAGACAGGTATAGCAGAGACCCTGCCATGTCCTCTTTCAAGGTAAGACCACCAAGCATAGAGGGAATTAGTGTCCTGACTAGACCCTCCACCCCCCACCCCCTACACTCCTGAGTTCAGTAGAGAACCACAGCCAGTGCACCTTAACACACAACCCAAGACCAACGGCGTCTGTCTGTTTGTGGGTCGTGAGCCGATGGCGAAACTGTCACCCGAGTTAGTGCATGTTTTGGTTCTGACCCTGCTCATACACGTTTGATTGGATGATGGTCCAACCTAGGTTTGAGTGTGTCACCGCAGGGAGAGAGCTCAAGGCTGAACTGAGCTCTCCCGTGTCCTGGGAAGAACATTCATTGGGCAAATGGGAACACACCCTCACCCAACACATTATCCCCAAACACAAAACCTTAGATGTTGCTTTGTCTGTCCTGAATGACGTCACGTGGAAAACACTGCCAAACAATCTGATACTGAACAACTCTTAATTGTCCACAGGATGCAAACGTAATGTGCCTGATTTATATGTCCACTAAAAGTCGTCACACTTTGCTTGCAGTAACACTTTTATAATGTCAGATAATGGTCTTATAAATCTGTGTATAAAGTATGTTTGTGGTTTACCTACCTGTGTGCATGTTCCAATAACTGTAAAGACCTGTGGATCTACCTCATAATAAGAATGCCGTTATAATAATAGAAATGCGTGAACACAAAGTTTCGAAAACTAACCAATGTTAAATCATGTTTTTATGATTATTTGTGTGTGTGGTCCCAAAAAGTGCCTTAATCAATTCATTGTTCTATTGTGTTGTTAAGCAGAAACAGAAGTACCTCATAAACATAGCAGAATTGTCTTACTGAGGTATTGAATTTCTTGAAGGAGTATATAAAAACCTGCTTCCTAATTGGCCAGGCTGAAAATTCAGCCCGCTAACTTACTGGTGCCTTAATAACTGTCACTTGTAACTATTGGTTTCAAGAGCTGTCTTCTGATTTTTCACTCCATCATGACCAATCAATGATCACATATAATGTAAAGCCCGCCCCTTAGCCATATTTATTCCCCTTGATGGATAGATGACATTTGTTTGTTTGTGTGTGTGCGTGCGTGCGTGCACGGGCATGAATGTCTATCCCTTTGTGTGACAGAGGCGTGTGTGAATCTTTAATGCACCATTAGCACCAGACTAAAGAGTCCCTGCTTGCTGTCTCCTGACCTTCAGAGGGCCTATTTCATTAAGATTTAAACACACACACACACACACCTTGTGTGTGGAACTGAGGCGCATGGAGCTATGATGTGTTATTCAGCCTTGATCGGTGTGCTCTCTCTCTCTTAGCCAGCTTCACATCTCATTTAAGCTGCAGGGCTGAGAGCAGAGGCTATTCTGACACGTCTCATACAACTCCCCTCCACACACACGCACACGCACACACACCAGACCTGCAGCTTCGCCCTTCATTCCTCATTTGCTCAATGTCTTCATCAAGACACTGAGAAACTCACAGACACTCTCTTATTGTTACTGGGAGTCAGGTGGCTGAGCGGTGAGGGAGTCGGGCTAGTAATCTGAAGGTTGCCAGTTCGATTCCCAGCCGTTCAAAATGACGTTGTGTCCTTGGGCAAGGCACTTCACCCTACTTGCTTCGGGGGGAATGTCCCTGTACTTACTGTAAGTCGCTCTGGATAAGAGCGTCTGCTAAAATGACCACAAAAAAAAAGACTAAATGTAATACTGGCCAGCAAATATATGTTTGAGAAACCAGGCTACAGGGAAGCTGCTAGCCGCGTTCAAAGACAAACACATGATCCAATTTGAGGCCGTACACACACAAAAGCAAGTGCAAGCACACACACAAGACAAAAGCACATGCCCATGCAGGTTTTTGGTACCCGGAAGCACGTATTTATTTAAACAAAAAGTGATAGATGGAGAGGGTAGGGGTGGATGTGGGTGATTGTACGGCCTCCATTATTATCGTGGAAGTAGACACTGCACTTAAAAGAGAATAATTACACTGATAATGCTATTAGTGTCTGGCCTTCGACAGACCCCAGCTTGAGTTCAGCTCTGGGACTGTCAACAGGACTCACTCTGACAGCCAGATGCTGACTGTACAGCAATTATGCAGATGTGTGTTTGTGTGTGTGTGTGCGTGTGCGTGTTTCTGAATCAGATATCAGCTTGTTTCCCAGTATCAGTATGTGAGTTTGGAATTCATAATTGATGACTCAATAATTGCATGATAATGACTGATGTCTCATAACAGCTATAATAACCCCTTTCCTTCAGATAGTGAGTACACTTTTAGCCTCTCCCTAACCTAAAATGTAATACTATGATTTGAAGTGAAACTCATAATTAAAGTCGGTGATCTTATCCCCCACAGATTCCAAGATGTCTAATTAATGGTCTTGATGCCAAGTTTCCATAGTCACAAACACTGAGATGGAACCAGGTTACCATAAATGTCAACTACATAGTCACAATATTACCCACTTAAACATATTATACTAGTGTTACATGGATTTCTAACTGTCCTTAAACTCCTAACTACCTCACAACAAAAACACAACTACCTCAAAAAAAGAACTTAGACAACTTGAGCTTCTTGTGAGCAGCCATAACGTGGTTCAGTGAGTGCCAAACAACTTCCAAACTATAACCCCTGATCATTGACCTTTGACCCTAACCAAACCCCTCTAACCACCAAGCTCGGTGTTCGTCCCCCCACAGGTACCCCCTCCCCCTCCTCCCAGACAAACCGAGCCACTGCTTGGTCGCAGCATGTCGTTGGTTTACAAAGAGAGTCAACGTAAGCATAAACAAGACATAAACACGAATAACCCCAAACCTAACCGTGCCGTCTGGGTTGGCTTTGATGCATGGTGACACTATGCTTTGTAGCATTTAGCGGTTCTGTCCGCAAGTCAGATTAAAGCAGCACGGAGATGAAAATATTAATAATAACATTAAAATGTGACCATGGACTAAAACCAACTCATCTAGTCAGACATACTTCATTGGTAGCACCAGATTAGATTTATCCCTCCCTACAGTGAAGTGAACGTGTGTCCCGGAAAGTAGATTGTCCCCCTGGTGGTGTGATGGTGTAATTGATACACAAAGTGCTTAGCACCTTGTTCCCTGTGTGTTATACAATACTTGGAAAGCAGCTGCCCAGTCTAAAATCAACTTGTCTCCTTCTTAGAGGTTTACAAAGGATGGGATGGATTTAAGCAATAATGTCGCTAGATATCAAGTAGCCAAATGGATGGATGGGTAAAGTTAGACCCATCCAAACCTCTTTGTTAAATGGGTCGTGCCTGATTACAGACAGGGGGTTGATATTGGACTGGACACATGTCTACCATGTGAAGCCTGGGCGGGGGGGACGGGGGTAGGTAATGTATTTGACGTTGTGCTCATTTCGACAACAGCTTCATGTGTGATAAGTCATACAGGTGTTTTGTCCATTTCAGTGCCTCGCGTTAATGTGACCTAAACAGCATAAAAGTCGCAATATAAAGCCATCCATAAGAACAAGCCAGTGAAACAATCAAACAGGTTTATAATCATCTCATAAACTATGATCCACCGCCCATAAAACAGCTTTTAAACCCAGGCACTAAAACGGACCCAACACAATGTGTTCAGTGTGTATCTGTGCAGTCAACCATTGGTTAATGCTAAGAGAGTTTCTTTTATAAAGAGAGAAAAAGAAACAGTACAGGGGTCAGGCGAGAATTTATCCTGTAACACTCTACCCCAAAGGTAGAAGCCGATGAGTGGATATTATCAGACTATCATCATCCCCATTCACACTCTTAAAGCTTATTTTGTGCTTTCCTCTCGCGCTCATACACGTTCTTTTGATGACTGCAGTGGGCTTAGAGCGCTCTTCGGCATTACCAGGCACGTTCGAACTCAGGTGCAATCAATCGAACGGTCGCTGTTCCCTCGCGAGTTTCCTTTATCCTCCGCAACCTTTTATTTTACGGCCTCTGCTATATAATGCCCTCTCTCTTCTTTCCCCGCGTGGTGTTACTTATAGGGTGCTAGCGCGCCATGCTATTGGCGTAGCAGTGGTGCTGCGCAGGACGACAGAGAGGCAGTTAACCTCTAAGTGATGACGGAGACGCTAGCTGAATGGCGCTCGGCGCGGCAGTGCCCATATGGTCCCAAATAGATGGAGCCTGTGTTCCATCTATCGCTGGTAATAGAGACACTACAAATGAATTGCGTCAGTGGCCTGTGGCTTGGGCGGATAGCCGAGTAGGGAGGCTGACTGACTGCTGAAATATGTATTAGCCGCAGCGCCTGCGCTAATGTTTGGATTCAGAATGGCTTCTCTGTCTCCATCACATTACATATGGAGCCGGGCCATTCACTCTTCTTCCCATTCTCTATCTCACTCTCTCTCTCCCTCTTTCTGTCTCTCTGTCTTCTCTACACACAGTTCAAGAGGTGAACACTGAATTTCCGCACAGTGCCCAATGACTCGGTGATACAGCTCTAAATGGCGTAGGGCTGTGTGTCTATGCACTTGTGTGTTTGAGCTGAACAAAAGTCGGGCTCAAGCATATTTCAGGAGTCGCACTCGCAATGAGCGTGTTTCCAACTCATCGTTTTACATGTTGCGGATGAAATGAGGCGTGTTTGGGTTCCCTCTGTAGATAGCAGAGTTATGTAGACATCAGTGAGATGAAGAAGATCGGAATGGCATATGGCTGTATGATAATAGGATATGTGACTTACAGTAGCTAGACATGGGGAAGGTTAGGCTATTTGAAGATGATCGACATTTATTTTTTAACTTGCAACCAAGGAAGTAAAGTGGAAAGTGCAATGTTTACTGCGTCTCCATTTCCAAAATCAATTAGCCTAAATTCTAGAGAACACGCGTGCCGTGCATTCATTTTAAGGAATTTAGAGCTGGCTGTTGTATGTTGAATCATCAACGTGAAGGAGGCAGTAAAGGTAAGCTGCATTTATAATGCATCTTAAGAAGAATGCGTAAAGGTTGCCCAATGTAATACAAATATAAATAAAAAAATTCAAAAAACGTATTGATTTAGGAAGAGCAATTTAACTGCTCTCCCGAACCCTTAGGTCCATGAGCCAATTTGTTAGCATTAGGCTAAGGGGTTCCAATTTCCATACCAAGACATGTTCATTTCCCTCTTTTTTTATTTTTTATCTCACACCTCTATTCATCCTCGTCGTCTACCATTTTTTTCTCGCTTCCCCTCGATTCCTTGTTTCTTTCACTAGAATAAGCCCTCACTGGCGCAATCGAGGCATTAATTGAATAATTAATTCCTCTCATTAGCTTGTTTTTAATTATTCCCTTGCCCCCTTTTTCCGTGCCGAGTATAAACTCATCATCTGTTGTCTCCCTTCCACACAAATTGCCAATAAAAACCAAGGGCTGGCGCAGCCTAGCATTAGCGCGCTAGCTCTCCCTGGCTCTATCAGTGGCCCCTAATGAGGAGACGGTTAGCTCAGGCGGAACGAAGCTAACGCTAGCTTCGCGCACTGGGAGTCACAATGATAATTTAGCTCATTTACTGTCCTTGGACCAATTAGAGGGAGGTGAAAAGGGCCAAGTTGCTCGCCGGAACTATTTGTGGACCAGAGCATGGCCCAGGATGGGGCTGCAAAGGGCTGGCCTTCAGCTCCCAGTCTGAGTGACTTACTGTTATGCTCATTTGTTAGCTACGTGTAGCGCTAATGGAATTTATTTAGCTCAACGTTTCTGGGAAATGTCCCTTTGAAGGCCCTTATTACCAGAGTGCCACACTAATCTTAATCTTTCTTTGCAAAATATAAGTGGGAATAAAAACAACTTTCCCTAGTGGCTGTGCTTTAATAGACAGATTATTATGCAGAAGAAAGAAGAACTTTATTATTTCCTGCCTGGTAGAAGAAAGATACAGGCCGTTTCAATCCACGTTTCTCTCCGTTCTTGTCTTGTTGCGAACTCGTTTGACGTCATCTTTCATTGCCCAAGTACGGTTCCAATCCAAAGAACACAAGTCACCAACAACGCCCAAAATACTCGGAAGTGTTCTTGATCCTCCCCTTTCATCGAGGTTGCATTGGTTGGTGACTTGGCCAGCGAGAACGCATCTGATTTCCCAGAAGTCATTGCAAGAACACACGCATCTCAAATCGTTCCCCGTCCTCGCGGTCTTGCAAGACCGTTCTCGCAAGACGCTTGGCAAGAACATTCTTCTCAAGTACGCAAGTACGTTCTTAGCGTTCTTCGAATTGATACACAGCCATAGACTTGGAAGGGATTAGCACACAGGGTTACTTGGATCATGTATTCCGATTGGCTCAAAAGCCCACTGACAAGTCATAAATCAACAGTTGTTTTCTGATATCCACTCATCTCTGGCCTAGTCTTACAGTTCAATCTCGCCTTTGTGTCCAACATTACTTTTAATCGGTTCATCTTCATGTCGATTTCTGTCATTTGAGTTTTGCCATTCGTGTGAAATGTTAACTGAATGTTGTCTGTGCTCTGCGTCAGGTTTTTACATGTTTTGCTTCTTTCTATCCTGTTTCTTTTGTTTCCCTTGTTGGCTGGTTGGGCTCAATATTTGCATGGGTCTTAGTTTGACTGTAGCCAGACAGTCAGCAGAACCAGGGGCAGCAAACACCAGAAAGGTAAAATGAACCTATAGGAGTAACCATAGTAGTACCCTCCACTCTCTTCTCTAACTCTCCGCTCAACCCCTCCCCAACCTCCCCCCCCCCCCCCTCCCCACTACCTCTGCTTGGGTTTTCTCTGCAGGTCCTGGTCATGTTCTACATCTCTAACATGTCTTTAGATCAGACTGCAAAAGATTCTACATATTTTTTAGGCTAGTGCTCCAAATCCCCATGGCAACATGTATCCCTGTTATTCTGGTAGGGCAGTCTCTCTAGCCTGATCTACTTTAGCTGTGTCTCTTCCTGTGCATGTGAACTTTGGCCTGTGACATCACTTCTTGGTGACTGTTGCTGTGAGTAAGTGAAGGTAGAAGGTGATATATGATGGACGGTATGGCATGGATAAAAAGATAGATTGTTAAAAAAAAAATGTAAAAAAAAAAAGAATTCCTAAGAGGCAGCATTGGAGGAATGTTGTGGAGAGATGGAGGGGACAGGAGATACAGTTGAATTTGAGACCCTGAAGAACAGCATAAAAGGGTAATAGAAAATAGGAAAAGGTGAGGAGGCCAATCAGACAATAGATGAGTGAGAGAGTCATAAAGAAACAGAGACAGAAAACATCAGTAGTGGAGCAAAGAAAAGATATATCGAATGGAATGATGAAGCAAGAAAGTGGGGTTGGCTGAGAGAGAGAGAAAAAGAAAGAGAGAAAAGAATATTTGAGGTGACTGGACACGTGTGTGTGCGTGTGTGTGTGTGTGTGTGTGTGTGTGTGTGTGCGCGCGCGCGCGTGTGTGTGTGTGAGAGAGAGAGAGAGAGAGAGGCAGAGAGGCAGAGAGAGAGAGAATAATATTTGAGGTGACTGGACAGGTGTGTGAGAGAGAGACAGAGAGAGAGAGAGACAGAGAGAGAGAGAGAGAGAGAGAGAGAGAGAGAGAGAGAGAGAGAGAGAGAGAGAGAGTAAACCCCAGGCTACTGCACACAACAAGCAGTACTCAGCTTTTCGGTTGGTTGCCAGGTTGTGGTTTCGGGTACGCAATAGGGTTGCCAGGTTTGGGGCAGAAGGTGGGAATGCACTGGCTTGGTTTAGAAGTGGCCAAAATGGTACCATCAGGATCAGATCTTTCCTAACTGGAGACACATGAGTTACCAGACAAGGCTCTGTTCTGCCTGCGCGCCCTCCTTCCTCCTCTGTCATCCCCACCTCCTGTTTTCTCTCAGAATGTGTTTACATGAAACCTTATTCTTTCCTAACCTTGCTCTTTCTTTCCCTTAGTGTTTTTCTGTACATTGCATATGGACGTCTGTGTGTGTCTCTGTATATGCGAGTGTACATGAGTGCTTGGTTGTGTGCTTTCCTGTGCGTGTGTGTGTCAGGAGAGAACCGGAGAGGAGGACTGTGACACGGAGAGCAAAAACAAAAGGGGGGGGGGGGGGGGGGGGAGGTTGTATAAGCTCAGAGCAGACACTACTGTTCACCCATGCAGACTGTCAGTGATCGCCATCCCCTCTTTCTCTCTCTCCCTCTCTCTCTCTCTCTCTCTCTCTCTCTCTTTCTCTCCCTCCCTCTCTCTCTCTCTCTCTCTCTCTCTCTCTCTCTCTCCTTCCTCCTCTCTTTTCCCTCCATTTTATCACAACAGAGGGAAAAGCGATGGAGCATTTCGTCTGCCGGAGGTGAAAAGAACTCCTTGAGTGTAAGTAGGAGCCAACCGCCGGAAAGAGAAGGATGGGGTGAAGGGACGGAGGAATGGATGGAGAGAGGGAAGGAGCTACTGTAGGGAGAGGAGGAAGAACGAAACACACGCTAGCAGTGCAATCGTGTTAGCCTAGTCTCCCAGGGATAAAGTTAGGCTTGACTGCAGCATTACCCACACTCCTGCATTACAAAATGTTCCTTCTCAGGCGTTTAGCATGCAAATTGGCTCCAAGATTATGCTTTTGTATTCATTTTACCAACTGTCAGCCCGCAACGTTCTGAGAATTATAATCAGACTGACAACGCCCCCTGGTGGTCTTATCTCAGACGGGAGGAAGGCAATAAAAGGTGACACAAAAACACACAATGTTGTTGTGTGTGTGTGTGTGTGTATGGGATGGTGGGGACAAAGGAAAATGCTCATACAAACATGATTAATGTGTAAATATAGAGGTGAGTAGAGAAGAAAAACAAGACATTCTGGGAGAGGGTTGCCAGAAGTAGTGAAGCGTGCGGTGCAGAAGTAGCAGCGCACACATGTATGCCCTGTCTCTCACACACACACACACACACATACACACACTGAGCCAGAGGGTTGTGGCAGCAATATAGTCACAGATTCTGACATCCATCCAGACGCACATACATCTCATTTTCAAACCAGTGGGTTTGGGGAGCTGTGCCAGGGGTTGTGAATCTATTTCCCTGTAGAGGTTTAGTAATACGACTTCAGGTACTCAGAAAGACAGTACTGTGTACACATTCCAGCGGAGATCATTCAAAACACAGAGAAAATGACTCCCAAGTGATTGTACTGTAGGATGATCTGAAATCAAACATGACTGTCTATGGAGTGCAATCCATTTAATAGTTCATCATATTTTAATCTGAGAAAAATATATTTAACAATAAATTAAGTAAATGGCCTTCTATGTTGCTTCCTAAAATGACACCAAAAATATTTGGATTATATGGATGTTGGAAAGAGCAGTAACTCATTAAAATCGACTGAAATATACTGGAAATCTTGGTTGAAGCGATAAATAAATACATTTCTAAGCTCAAATAAAACCTTGACTACTCTAGGTCCTAGGTTTGGGCTAAGCCCCCAATGTTTACGACGTCTGGCTCCGCCCCTGCCCACAACGCAATTTACATCCTGTGGCTTTCACTCAAGCTGATCAGTGATCCAAAATTCCATGGCAGTTGGTGAGATAAGTGGGTCGACTTGCTTTGATGAAGCGACTCAGTTTCCAGACCTGTTACCATCCTCCATCTTCATGCTAGGCTGCATCTGAATCTGTTTAACTGTTATCTCCGCTAGATAAGGATCCTTATTAGTATTATGGGCCTTATCTATCAGTAATGATAACCCCTTTCCAGTCTTTAGTTAAATCAACGCACATATGTATTTCGTAAGTAGGAAGAGCCCGCAGACCTTACGCAGCGATCACAGATCCTAGCCCAGGGCATTTAGGCTGGAACGATCAATCTGCAGAGCACTGATTAGGAGAGGTGAGAGTTGTATGGGAGATAGCTTGTAGCTTTAAAGCGAGGAGGGCGGGAGCATCATTTGAAAGGAGAACACATAACAGGGAGGTGAGGCTGAGGGGGCGAGCGACGGATGTCGGCAGCCTAGCTTGAATCCAGATACAGTGAGAGGAGAGCCTGCGAAAAAGGATCCTGAACCAGCCGCTACTGGAGTCTCGGCCTTCACTCTTGAGTGTCTTAGGGCAGACTCACAGACACGTGTCACGACTTGACTCCTGATAAAACAACAACCAAATCGTCTCCCCGTCCACCTTGATTAACCCTTGTGTTATCTTCGGGTCGTTCTGACCCATCAGCCGTGTGACCCACCGTCGTATTGCGACAACTTTACCGCATACAAAAACAAAGTGAAGCATTTTCTTTTAACCGTTGGGCTGTCTCAGACCCCCCACATTGCGAAGGTTAAAAGAAAATTATTTTTATTTGTTTTTGTATTGGGTAAAATTGGGTAAACACAACGATGGTTCGTTATGAACCTTTGGGTCATGTGACCCGAAGGCAGCACGAGGGTTAAGCTTAACAGCGAGCGACACACAAGCCCTACAGACAGGCACACCTTAGGACCCAGCCTAGTGCCTCGTCTCTCATGTTTTGTCGTGGCTCTTGTCGTCTCCCCCCCCCCCCCCTGCAGGACAAGTCAAGCCCGGACGACCAACACTCCTGGGACAGCTTCAAGACCATGACCCCCGAGCTGACCATCGTCCCCGGGGAACAGAAGGACAGACTGGAGCTACACAACAAGACCTGGGACTCCTCGTCCGCTAACACACCTGACAACTCTGAAGGAGACTTCCAGACTGAAGTGTGAACACGTGCATTTATACGGACACACACACACACACACTATTATGGAATATGGCGACTCATACACACATGGATACACACACACTCACACACCACTTATACGCAGAGGTTCTGACAGCCTTTGAGTTCCAGTCTGATTTGCTCGAATCGAAACGGTATTTGTTTATTGCGAAAGAGTGGACGTTCATGAAAAGAAGGCTGTTCTTTTCTATATTTTCACACGGACATTTGAAATGAGAGAACAGAGACTTCTTGACGAGACTGGGATAGAGACGTTTTTAAATTAATAGAAAACTATACAAAAAAAACTGTTTCTGAAAATGTCTTGATTTTATTCTGGAAAAAAAGGATTATCTTTCACCTGTTTGATGATTTGAGAAAAAAAAAAGAAGAATATTTCTGCACCATTTTGTTCTTTTTATAGGAAAAAAACCTCACTGATGTTTCGCACACTGTTAACCCCCTTAGGCTCCTGTCTCTCTTTCCCTGCAAACGGATGACTCAAGCACTCATTTCTACCTTATTCTTTTGGGGGGGTTTGGGTGTTGGATTATTGATGTAAGTGAATTGAAGTGCCACCCTCTGTCATTCCGGTGAAACATCCCTCTCAACCCTTCATTCACACATCCTCTTCTGTCAACACTGTATTTGTTTCTGTTTTGGATTATTACGTTGTGTCCTCTCTATGGTTGGAAATCGTTTTGTTTTGCCGCCCCCCCCCCACCCCCCTTAAAAATGAGAGAAAAATAATCCACTCGAGTCGCAGTTGTGTTCATGGTCTATATGTTACGGTTGGTTTTAAGTGGAGGTTTGGTTTGTGCTTGTAATGCCTTTTCCTGTGAGACTTTTCCATGTGGACTTTTAAAGAATGATTTCTAACACCTTCTGGGTGACATGTGAGCTTGCTTTCTGAGAGAACATCCACTGCATGCCTGGGAGAACAAGACGTGGGCAGCAACTCAGGCTTTTTACCGCATTATCTCCATTTTTTTTCTCCTGGTTTGAGATAAAAGGCTTTTAAGATCTCAACATTAGAATCAATTACACACACGCCCAGCCTAGCCAGCCTTTGTTGATGTCAGACGACGGGGTGCCCATCCTTTAGCATATCTCCCCGATGGAAATGTTCCAGCTGCTTCTCTCCATTCCTCATCCACGCACTGCCACATATCCTAGTGAAAGTATTGATCGCGATGCCAAGAATCCAGCCCCCTCAAAGTAACCAGGAAGGAAATGGAGTTAAGTCCAGATAACTCAGATGACTGTGTTTCTAGCTCAGAGTGTCTGCGCTATAGACAAAACAAACAGTAGGAAAGGAAAGTGAGGATAGAAAATGCGCAGCCAAAATGTTCCACATCGGCGTGTCCTGAGGTGCGAATCCTAAATAAGTCAATGTTCTGTCTGACTCCCCCCCTTCTCTCTCTCTCTTTCTTTCTTTCTTTTTCTTTCATTCTCACCATGCCCTCTCTCATTATCTCCACAATCTATCCAAGGGAACATTAAATCTTTATGTAACAGTGTAGTCCGTTCAATCAGCCCTCACTAACACACTGCTCAGGGAGTCACGGTTGAAACCTTTGCTGAATAATCGATACGACTGTCAGCAGGACAGCGAAAGACAGGAGGGGGGAGAAAAAAAGAAGGGAAAACATGTGACTCTTGGATGGAGAAGAGAGAGTTGAGTTTCATGTACAGTGATAACGAGTTAAGATAAACTGTAATCTCAGTTTAAGATGGTAGATTTATTTGATGACAAATGGGGCTGATTCACTAGTTTCCATCTCCCCCTTCAGATAAGCATCAGGAGCTGGTAGAGGTAGAAAGAGGAGAGAATATGATGGAGGTAGAAAGAGGAGAGAATATGATGGAGGTAGAAAGAGGAGAGAATATGATGGAGGAAGAAAGGAGAGAATATGATGGAGGTAGAAAGTCATTAATTAGTCTTCTCACAAATACCCTCCTCTTCTACCTAATTAGCCGGTGATCAGCGGGAACCGTGTGTGTGTGTGTAAGTGCGTAAGAAGGATGGCGCGTGTGTAAGAGCAAGAGCAGTGCGAGAGAGAGAGAGGAGAGAGAGAGAGAGAGAGAGAGAGAGAGAGAGAGAGAGAGAGAGAGAGAGAGAGAGAGAGAGAGAGAGAGAGAGAGAGCAGGAATGAGCTAAAAACCGTTATTATCAAAAGGATGGCGGATTTGTCCTGACATTTTCGAACGCAGTCCTCATCCATCTGTTAAAGGATCCCTAGTGCCTAGCGCAGCCCAGACGCAGATGGCAAGACAGCTTCTCTAACCTTTCCAGCTAATCAGCTGAAACACACTGCTCCAGATGCCTCCACGTGGGGAGGTTGTATGTAGGCGCTGGCCTGAGGTCAGTTTGACACTCCTCGTATGGATCAATGTAAGGATCTGGCGAGGATCGGCTGATCCTAGTTCAGATTTCGGAACCTTGGGTCGTGTGAGGTTTGTGGTGGGCGGGGGCGTGTGCTGTCGTCGTAGTAACCTGAAGCTGAGATGTGAGGTGGGTGAACAGGACACCTGGGAGACAGGTAAGTGAGACAAATTCAGATTCTCACTGGTCGCTGCTCACAGTCGTGTGACTTGGCCTATGTTGGGACGCTTGCATTTTGTTTAACCAATCAGCATCAACGATGTCTCCCCTCTGACCCTTTGCAGAGCATTCTGGGAAACCTCAACATCACTTCCCGAAAGCGCTCACAAAAATCTCTTCATGTACTTCTCTGTGTGTTTAAATAGATATGCGACAACACTTTAAATTGCAGTTGGATTTCCTGAAAGAGTGATGAGCTTGGCATTTGAAGATAGGATTGAAGATTGTGTGCTTGTTAAATCTAAATCACAAAAAGGCTGTTGTTGTCAAGCACAGTGCAAGACAGTCAAGCTACAATTAGCCACCCTTTAAGCTATTCTGGAGAAATGAACTCGCTACAAATACCCATCATCCCAACTGATGTAATAATGAAAAAATCCCTTCCTTTCCTTTACTCCTTTGTTTCTGTTTTTTTATACATAAGATTGTACAAAGTAGTCCTCTAATGTTTTCATAGTGTCTTTTTTTATATGAAAATAAATTTTCAAATTGATCCAAGCGTTGTGAATCATTTCAGCCGTGCGGTCTCGGCGCTGGCAGGTTCAGTTGGTCTTCGCTGGTTTATCCGGCGCGTCGACGTCCACATCGGCTTCTCATCGCCATGGCGCCGGGCCTCTAACTGCTTTTGATGTGTGTTCAAAGATGGGTTATGATGGATTCACTCGAGACTGGAGTTATCGCTGCGCTGCTGGGCTGAGACGGGAGAGGATACGACACACCGCACACGCCTCTGTTGCCCGCTTGTCCGCTCTCCCCGAGGCCTGCGGGTAATTAAGTGAAAGTGCAGACGTGTCCGCCCATGTAACGTCCGCAAGTCACCTCAGGAGAGACAGATAGACCACAGGAACACCAGAGCTGGAGGAGATGGAGGGAGAGAGAGTGGTCAGAGAAGGTGAAAGTAGAGGCTTGTAAAAGAGTGACGAGAGAGAGAGAGAGAGAGAATCGAGGGCAGATTTTCTACAGCATTCCAGAACAACAGTCGCAAAGTTATGTCGTGCTGAAAGCCCTTCTCTTGTTCTCCCAGAGGATTCTGGGTAATCAGGCGGCAGTGCGAAGGTGTCACTCGTAAAAGGCCTTTCTCACACGGAACACAGAGAGAAGGAGTGAAGGGTAGGGTGAGGACGAGGAGGAACAAGGAGGTTTCACTCTGCCACACAACAGAACGTCACCTACAGGGAAGAGAGAGGCCTTGAGAACAAGAAACAAAGAGAAGAAAGGGAACGACTGGGGAAAAGGTGATTGAGAGAGACGTTTGTACTTGCGGGGTACTGTGTGTCCTTGCAGCAGAACAGCAGTAAGAGTCAGGAGGGGGTGGGGGGGGGGGTGAGGGGCTGAGCTTGTGGTAGCCAGGTGTAGGGGACTGGAAACAGGGAAAATCCATCGGTTTAATGCTGGTGTCATGTTTGCCTCCTCCCCCACCCCCTCCGGTGCTTAGCAGGTGGTACTGTCCCGACAGCCCTGGCCCCACACCACTCAGGTGGAGCCTAGAGGTAATGGATCAATGACAAGGGGCAGTGGGCAGAAGAGAATGATGATGGAAAAGGCCTGAAGTGAAAACATAAGTTGGTGTGAAAACGGATAAACTTCTTTTTTTTTTTTTTTTTGGAAAGTCACCTCAGCCCACATGTTGAATCCAAAATCCTGACTCCTTCCTGCGTTTGGAAGGGGTGGTTACCAGTTGCTGTGAGTCGCCGTACTGTTTAACATGCAAAGAAAACACTCCGGAATCATCCGCACATGCCGTCACGGATCAGACGCCCTCCGAGTCTGGCCATGGCGCCGTCTCCCTCCTGCCCAGATGCTTGGCTCGGACGCGGCCCAGACAGATTGGTTCTGGACGACCGCCCCGCAACAGCGGCACCAGAACCTAGCTGTGTGCCATCTTCCCTCTGCTCCTCTCCAGACTCCTGTCTGAACCGGATCATTTGGAGGTCCAATGAAGAACCCCAGAGAGACAGGTTAGGCTAGCCCTGGTGTTCTAGATGATTCTGTCACAGTCCCTCAGCCAAGAGGTGTCAGACCCCTTAGATTGATTAGTGGCGTGCTGGAGTGGGAGGCTTGAGGTGGACCTGTCTTGGCTGAGCTGATTCATGCACTTAATTTACCCACCATCCTCAGTTTCGCACGACGAGGTGGAAACACAGATGAAGACCCAGGGCGGTTATTCATTGCCAGCCTTTCTCCACCACCATGTGACAGGAAGGGGACACGGAGGCGTGATATCTACCCAGCAGAGGTGTCCTGACTCTGGGGTAATGAAAGCCAACTCGGCCTCTTCAGCACCAGCTGTCTTAGTAATGACTAGCGGCGAGAGTTCCAAACGAGTCTCTTCAAACGCCTCTCCGCCCTGCCCATCCGTGTCCCTCACGGTGTGTTCTGCTGGCTAAGGCCTTTCCCACATCTCATTGAGCTGCTCCAAGATGTGCAGTTGGATTCTCTGTGGATGGTCACAGCTATAGCAGGAGATGTTAACCTTGTGTAACTCTGGTGCGATGTGCTCGAGGGCTGGAACCCGAGCTTATGGCACGGTGATGGGAGGAGTCATTAGAGGAAGGAAAAGAAAGAGAAGGCATTCCTTGTCTCAACCTCTCTCTTCCTCTCTTCCTCTCTCTTCCTATCTCTTCCTCTCTTTTCCTCTCTCGCTCACAGTACATACACAGGTGACATCACCATGACAACTGTAAGGATTCAAGATGAGGAAGTCATCCTAACCCTCCCTTCCCCTCCGTCACGGTCTCTGTTCCTCCATCTACAAAAGATGAAGTCTTCCATCACCTCTCTCTTTCCGAAGCTTTGGAGACACCCCCCCCCCCCCCCAAGCCGTACCTGAGAACATGCGGAGAGCATACATCCCTGCTCGCTTCTCATCCCCTGCGCTCCCATAGAGGAGTCTCCACCCAGGCTGTTTAGAGAATGGCTGGAGATGAAAGCAGGATGCATTCTGGGATCCTACCCCCGGCCCCCCCGCACCTCCCCCGCCCCCCCACCCCCACAGGGCACGGAAGCGTTATTTGATCCCACTCAAAGAGCCACTCTGCGCCAAGCCAACCCACGGCAGGACAAGAATAGATGCCTCCCTACCACTCCCAACCTCCAATCACGACTGGAGCATGCTGGGACGGATGGGCCAGCAGTGGCAGGGGCGTAGCACACACGGCAAGCTTCAAAGCACCTGGCTAACTCTGCCATATCGTTATGTGCAGGTGTACGTACTGAGATCAATATCATAATTATGCACCACTGTGTTAATAGGATGTTTGAAGGGCTAGTTTAGGATTCTCTTTGAATGGGGACACGGATGTGTGTGTGCACGCGCGCACGTGTGTGTGTGTGTGTGTGTGTGTGCGGAATGTAGACTTTTACCTCCTCTTTTTGTTTCATTGAATATTGCCTCAAGGTTCCTTTCAAGCTCAAACGTCTAATCACTCAGAGTGAGGATGACCCAACATTAGCATTAGCTCCTGATGCTAGCATCGCTCATCTCCCTCCCTGCTGCTAGCATCGCTCATCTCCCTCCCTGCTGCTTGCGTAACGCAGCAAGTGTTGTTCTCATGACGACATCCATGCCGTCTAGACACTTCTTCCTGTTTATATAGTCGCACCAAATACTTACAGCAGCACAGACTCTACAAACACTGGCCCTTTCGATATACCATGGTGAATTTTTCAAATAATAATGACAGTGTCTTATTTACTGATTACACCGCATTACTAACACTCAACTACAACCACAACAACAACTAAATAGTGCATGAGACTTGTGTGAAGTCAAGCGAAAATAGGGAGGGTAGGATGACTAACACAGTTGTTTGAATAGCTTCTGTGTACTGTAGAGGCATATCTGAGAGCCTAACCTAAAAGAAACTTTTTTGTAAAGGCCTCATCAATGTTTCAGGAGTAGTCAAGAAACCCAAAGCGCTTTGAAGATCTCTGCCTCTTGTAAATAATCAAACTTAAGCTTCCTAAAAATATATCAGTTTTTTATCCGTCGTGTTTGCCAGGATCCTTTTAAAGGAAACTTGTGAAAAGTGCAGAGTAGGCAAATGGAAGTCTCTAGTCGTGTCTTATACCTCAGCAAACAAAAATATACATTCTGAGCAATCTTGAATATGATTGTTTAGATGAAACAATGAATTATGTGTATTTTCTGGACTTTTAAAATCCAGTTTTTGGAATGATAGCATTGCTCACCAGGTTGCACAGTCCAGTTGCTGTGTATGATATAAAGCCAGACTGGAGTGCCATTCATGTGTTTTAGAGACCACAGTTAAACAGGGCCTGTTCATCCCTCGGTTACGACGCACCGGTGACATGTCATAACGGATTTTTCATTCATGCTGCGGTTCACCAAGCCACATAGAAAGAAATATGGTCTTGTCTTGTGGTTCTGTCTGTCTGTTGGTCTGGCTGCCTATCTGTCTGTCTGCATGTCTGCCTGCCTGTCTGTCTGTTTACATGCCTCCCTGCCTTCCTTTCTGTCTGTTTAATAGTTGTTTGGATAGATGGACATGTTGTCTATATATCCATCTATGCCTGACATGAATCAACCCTACCCAGCTTAGGAGTTTGAGAACCGTTACTTCCAGTGGGGAGAGAAGGGGAGGGGGAGGGGGAGGGGGAGGGGGAGACCCAGATCTCCGGCTGCAGGGTCCAGTATCTCTGTCCTGTCGAGTGGTTAAGGGAGAGGCAGCTATCTTTGGAGATGGGCACCAGGACGGCCTGTAGGCCAGCAAGGCCTCGTAGAGGAAGAGAGATAGAGTGAGATACGTAGTGTGAGAGAGAGAGAGAGAGAGAGAGAGAGAGAGAGAGAGAGAGAGAGAGAGAGAGAGAGAGAGAGAGAGAGAGAGAGAGAGAGAGAGAGAGAGAGAGAGAGAGAGAAATGGACAGATGGAGGGGGGCTCTACGTTTGACACTCAGTAGAGCTCTTGGCCTTGAGGTGCACCATCACCATGCCAACAAGCAGTGTGTGACTCCCCGAGGAGGGAGGGAGACTAGAGGGAGAGGCCACAAGATTAAACTGGCGAGAACAGAGGGAAGCGGATGAACAAGAGAAAGTGAAAGACAGGGAGAGAGGAATCTGTGAAAGAGGCAGAGACGCACAGAAAGAGAGAGAGAGAGACAGAGAGAGAGGGAATCAGTCAAGTGTGTCACTTTAACGAAGTACCACAACCCCCTCACCCTCACCACCACCAACCCCCCGCCCACCCCCACCTCTCTGGACATCAGCGTGACACTTCGCTTTGCCAGGTGTTGCCGTAACTACAGCGCCTGCCCCGCCATGCTGAAATTCAGAACTAATTTGTACACAACCTGGGTCTGGAGGGCCTGAAATGGATTATGGCGGCGAGGTAATGTGATTCGCCAGCGTTTCCCTCTGAAATTAAAGAGCGTCTCGCTGGTATTAATACGCATGAGATGGAATCAATATACTCCTTCTGTTTCTCTGTGTTCCCATTCCTCTCTGTTTTCACATCCTTTCTTTCTCTTTATCCCATCTCTCTCTCCCTCTCTCCGCCTCCACCTAGGCACACCGGGCTGTTTTCACGTCCTTTCGATCCCCCTCCACCCCTTTTTATCTCTGTTCCTTTCTCTCCATCTCGTCGGCCGGTCTTTACTTCCATCTCCAGTTCTTTATGCTCTCATTTACATTTACATTTAGTCATTTAGCAGACGCTCTTATCCAGAGCGACTTACAGTAAGTACAGGGACATTCCCCCAAGGCAAGTAGGGTGAAGTGTGTTGCCCAAGGACACAACGTCAGTTGGCTCTCGCCCCCTTTTCTCCTCCCTTTGCATTACAGGGCCTCCCTCATCGAAGCTTAGTTTGTATGTATGTATGTGTGTCTGTGTGTACAGGTATGCCTACAAATTCATTTACATTTTGTCATTTAGCAGACGCTCTTATCCAGAGCGACTTACAGTAAGTACAGGGACATTCTCCCCGAGGCAAGTAGGGTGAAGTGCCTTGCCCAAGGACACAACGTCATTTTGCCACGGCCGGGAATCGAACCAGCGACCTTCTGATTACTAGCCTGATTCTTTAACCACTCAGCCACCTGACTCCCCACACACAAATACAGCATGTGTGTGTGGGTGGGTGGGTGGGTGGGTGAAAGTTTACGTGGACATGTGTTTCTAGTTGTGTGCGTGCCGTTGATACTTTTGACAGCACAAGGTAGTACTCTAGCTGTGATTGTATGCTGCAAAGGAAGTGGAGCGTTCAGAGCATAAGATAGAACGAGAGAGAGGAATTGTCAGGAATAGAGAGAGAGGACGAGAGACCTGAAAGCGGAAGAGAGCGTGAGAGAGGGCGAGGAAGAGAGAAGGGGAGGAAAAGGGAGAGATGGAGAGAGAGAGAAGAGCACCACTTCAAATCAAGCACCTTTTAATCAGAGCACTCACAACGGGGGACATAAAGATAACGAGACAGTCGAGAGCTCCTGCACGCTCCGTCACATGGCTGCACAGCAGATTTACGGTCGAGGAAAGTCTGCAACCGTGAAAGAGAGAGATACCACCGTGAGAGAGAACCAGAGAGAGGGAAAGAGAAAGAGATACAACCGTGAGAGAGAACCAGAGAGAGGGAAAGAGAAAGAGATACCACCGTGAGAGAGAACCAGAGAGAGGGAAAGAGAAAGAGATACAAACGGGCAGAGAGAGAGTGAGAGGTCATTTTGAGGAAATAGATGACACAAGCTAAAGCTTGACTATGATGTTGTATAATAGACTGAGCTACAG
>NW_026911121.1:0-13243 GCF_963692335.1 Osmerus eperlanus | reverse complement strand
AAGGAGGGGGTGGGCGGGTGTGTGTCGGGGGGGGGGGATCGATAGGGAGCGCATTACAGTAAAACGTATTGATCCGGAGACCTACGAGCAGCCGTGTTGGTCGCGGAGACGGTGGAATGATGCAATGCTTAAAGGAATTTATCCTCTGACTCCTACATTAACCTCTATTGACTGCTTTGCCTGTCCATAATTAACACTCACTTTAGCTAAAGTGGTTAGCCGGAGCACAGGCAGGGCCCTGGACCCGTGCTGCAGCTCCAGACCCCTCTTCCCCCTCCCTGCCCCCCCCCCCCCCTCCCCCACCACCACCGGCCACAGTTCAAGTGCAGCATGCTGTGGAGGTGGTCCTCGGAGGGATCCAGGCCATAGAATCCCAGATACCTTTTACATTAGCATCCATTTGAGCGGGGCTTGCTCTGCTATAAGGTTTCAGGGCAAATTGAAATGAGTGATTGTATTGCCAATCTCTCATGAGCGAGCGCCAGATGGGATAGTTAGCCCGTATCTGTCTGGGGGTTAACCCGCTGGAACGCCAGAGACTCACAAACACCCCAGCTACTCGCCTTTTTTTCTTTCTTCCTTTTTCGTTGTTTGGTCTCTCTCGTTTTCTGTTTCTTTGTTTCTCTCTCTCTCTCTTTCTCTTTCTCCCTATGCACTTCTTTGTCTTTGACCTTACCTTAAAGGTGGACTTTTCTCTGGGAAAAGAGGGGCATTGGGATGTGTGTGTGTGTGTGTGATTTTAAGCTACCAGGGCTTACAATGAATTTCTATGGGAGCCCAGAGAGCTTATGGTACTTGGCGGGGATATTGATTTGCTTCATGCATGTTAGTAGTCCAGTGAAGCCGCAGTATTTACAGCTTGCGAGGACGGTGTTAAAGAGTGTGTTAAATGAGTGTTCAATCTGGCAGTTTCCATTACGCCTTGATAGGACACGACGTCCTCCAATCCACCGCCCTCTAACTGTGCGGCATCCACAAACCTCCAGGTTCCTGCTTCGATTGATAGAACCGAAAATCCTTAATGAACCTCAGCAGATATTTAGCGTGTGGATCTTCTCCTCAGATGACAGGGAGCAGAAAAGAGGCCAGTGTTTTCCTTTCCCTGCCCCACACCATGAATACTTAATCGTCCCAAATCAAAGGCCTGTGTTCCCATGGCCTACGGTACCCATTCGCTGATGTCAGCAGAACATGAGTGTGTGTGTGTGTGTGTGTTTCTCTGTGTTGCGGCATGTGTGTGTCTGTGTGTGTCAGTTGGAGTCCTGCCCTGCTGGATATTTATGCCAGGCTCCTCACCCCCCCCTCCCCCTTCTGAAGTGGCGCTTCCTTTAATTCGCACCCTAAATAAATAATGAGAACATTTAAACACACGGCTCGTTGCGAAGCCCCAAGGTCGCCTAATCGTATTATTTATGAAGTGATGTGCTACATAATGGTACTTAGTGCATGTTAACAGATGCTATTATCAGGCCCTGATCTGAAGCATGGATGATATATTGGAATGGTATATGTTAATATCGTCCTCTCCCAGTAATGCACCAGCTATTGAGGGCAGGCCTCGGCTGAAGTGGAGCACTTAGTCCAGGGCCACTCCATCCATAAGTGGCCCTGGTGAAATATAGAACCGCAAATTGTGGCGACTGGTGTTGTCCCCCCGGCCACTTTACCCGACCGCCCCCTCTGCCATCCCATCCATAACCCCACTCCACCTCCTTCCCCACCTACCTTTCCCCCGTCCTCTCTCTCTCTCCCTCTTGCTCTCTCTCTCGCCTTCGAGCGGGGACACCACAGGCAGGGTAGTGGGGGCTGGGGTAATGGTGCCAGGGGGTAAGGATGAGGTTTGGCGTGTGTGTCTGTGGGCTGGATGTCAGGAAGTGGACACAATCGGAGCAGTCAGCAAGTGGTCAATGGTCCGCTTTGGCCGTGACTATGACAAACTGTGGCTACGCTACGACCAAATCCATTCCTGTCCTACCATGTTTACACCATCCCCACACACCCCAGCCCCCCTTCCCTTGTACTTCCAGGTCAAAGGTCGCCTCTATCTGTCACAGCCTGGAGGGTTCAACACAGTGGCTAGCTCTGACCACCACCAAGTCACTTCAGCAAATATTTACACGCCACCCTCTGGGGTGTGACTCATGATCAATGCTGGCGTGAGAGATATTTTGATCTAACATTAGCACATCCCAGAAAAACATGAATAATGAAAATAAACAATGCGATTAACACAAGAATGTAATGTAATGTCGCTACATCAAAGGGCTTTTCTTTTCACTGTCTTGTTCTGGCAGGAGAGATGAAGAAGACTGTTAGTCAGGGCACCTGGTAGAGTAGAGAAGCACTGAGACATTAGTCACTGTAAGACATGCTTTATCATCAGATTCATACGCAACACACCCATATAGGTTTGCACAATGCACATTCCTGAAGCATCACCTCAGACAGACATCCACTAGACTGATGGTTTTGTATGGAGAAGACACACGCGCGCACACACACACACCTAAGGGTCTAATTGGGCCAATTCTTATTAGATGCTGTAAAAGAGAGGAAACACACAAACGTGCCTCCTGGTCAAACACACACTTCTCTCCCCTGTGTTAAGGAAAAACAAACAGCACACACACACACACACACACACACACAAGAACCTGCTATGGCCTTTCCATGATCTACCAATCTTGGAAAAGAAAGGAAGGATGCAGAGTTTTCACATTGCCTTGAAATCATGTTTTGTCTCTTCTTGTGTTCCATGTTAGTGAAACTGTGTCCAGGTGTGTCCTGGTGTGTCCTGGTGTGTCCTGGTGTGTCCTGGTGTGTCCTGGTGTGTCCTGGCCACCTGGTATCACTCTGTTTAGTGCTCATAGGCACGAAAAGATAAACAAAATCTATTGAGCAGCGATGCGGAGTGGGATGTGTGTCCAGGTATGGGACAAGTGTCGAGCTGGTGTGTGACCATGAGAGCAGAATAAGGAGGAGCTGACCTGTGCTGCTGTTCTTTCAGGTGCCACTCCACCCTGGCCCAGAGCCTGCCCACAGCGGAGGTCCCAGTGGATCGGCCCTTCTGGGGCCTTGACGACACCGCTATGCCACTGCCCTTTGACCTGGCTGACATCATCAACAGGGTGGAGTCCCTCCTCTGGAGGTAAGTGCACAGACTAACACTCGTTCAAGGATACCTATTTCGTACTATCTGTATTTTTAGATTGTAAATGATGGTTACTTTATATTTTATTTGTATTCTAAATCCCCTTAGTATTAGCTAGACTTTGTTCCTTTTGTATAGTTAGACCACATATTCAGTTTTAAGATTCCTATATGTTTAATGTATGCACGTTCATGCCAAAGTAAATTCCTTGTCTGTGCAAACTTTCATGACGATTAAAACCCTTTATGATTCTGATTCTGATACCTGCACCCTCAGACCCACAGTTATTCATGCAAGAGTGTCCGAATGCCTATTAGTGTATTTACTAACTTCCCCTTGGCCATTTTCCATATAGATCTACACTCTGTGGCTCACACAACAGATACATAGTTTGTAAGTGTCAGTTCTCCAGCCGACTCATGAATACGTTTGAACTATCTAGTCTGTTTGGCATTGGAACTCGTCACTCTCTAGTCTGCTGGGGCCTGCCTGCCACTGTGTTGTTCCTGCCTCTCTGGTTATGTCACTGCTATAAACAGTTTGTGTCCAGGCCATACCCTGGGCCCTTTAACACTTCTATGACGTGTTGCCCGTACATATCATCAGGGTGTTATTGGCTGGGGATGGAGGGATGATTAGGCTGTCCTCTCTCTCTATCTCCACCCCTGACAGGATGTGAACGACGGCACAGCGTGGAAGAAGAGAGAGAAAGAGAGAGAGAGAGAGAGAGAGAGAGAGAGAGAGAGACATAGGAGGAGAGTCTTCACATCTTGTGAAATGCACCATACCACCAGGGAGAAGACGCACCTGCTCCATGTTCATGTCCTCCGTTTTGGTGGCACAGCTTCAGCCCTCGACCCCACCCAGGACCCCACCCAGCACCCCACCCAGCACCCCACCCAGGACCCCACCCAGGACCCCACCCAGGACCCCACCCAGGACCCCACCCAGCACCCCACCCAGGACCCCACCCAGGACCCCACCCAGCACCCCACCCAGGACCCCACCCAGGACCCCACCCAGGACCCCACCCAGCACCCCACCCAGGACCCCACCCAGCACCCCACCCAGGACCCCACCCAGGACCCCACCCAGGACCCCACCCAGGACCCCACCCAGCACCCCACCCAGCACCCCACCCAGGACCCCACCCAGGACCCCACCCAGCACCCCACCCAGCACCCCACCCAGGACCCCACCCAGGACCCCACCCAGGACCCCACCCAGCACCCCACACATGCCCCGATAGCACCCCACCCAGGACCCCACCCAGGACCCCACCAAGCACCCCAGACATGCCCCGATAGCACCCCACCCAGCACCCCACCCAGGACCCCACACATGCCCCGATAGCACCCCACCCAGGACCCCACCCAGGACCCCACCAAGCACCCCAGACATGCCCCGATAGCACCCCACCCAGGACCCAACCCAGGGCCCCACCCAGGACCCCACACATGCCCCGATAGCACCCCACCCAGCACCCCACCCAGGACCCCACACATGCCCCGATAGCACCCCACCCAGCACCCAACCCAGGGCCCCACCCACCCCACGGATGGGGTGGGAAAGACCCTGAATAGTGCTTCACTAATACGCTACCAGCTAGCACAGCTACTAGTTTTACAAAGGTCTAACATAAATGGAACCTACATTCAGTAAGCATTCAGTGTGTAGGTATTTATTATTATTTGAAGTGTCATCACATGTATTAGCCAGCTTTGTGTATGAAACAACTCACCGTATAGTCATAGTACATGCTTTCTGACTCTTAACCCAGTGTGATGCTTTTGTATGGTGGAGGTCCATCACTTGTACAGTATAGCAGTCTTTACTTCACCTGTGCTACATCATGTAGGCCTAAGTGTTAATCTCTCTGTTCAGAAATGTAGGGAGCATGAAATGAAATTACCAAAGATTGTGTTATTAAGGGATGAATATAATGGTGCTGAAAGTGTATGTGTGAATCTAAGTGTGTGGGCATATAAGTGTGTGCATGTGCATCCGTGTGTGTGTGTGTGTGTGTGTGTGTGTGTGTGTGTGTGTGCGCGCGCGTGTATGTGTGTGTACGTGCGTGCGTGCGTGCACGTGTCTCAGTATGACAGTGTGCCCACAGCAGTACTGGGAGATGTTTTTGTGTTTGTCGGAGAAGAGAGGAGAGGAGCGCGTGTCGGGGTCTCCTCTGCTCCGAGATGATGAAAGAAAGTGCTGATAGAAAAAAAAATGAAAAAAAAGTGCTGCATCCCATAATTACAGCTGTTCAATCGCTTTTAATTACTCTTAAAATGTGTGAAGCACCATTTTCTCTGTAACGCTCCAGGCCTTCCCAGACATCCACAGCTACAGTCTCAATCTGGTGGAAAAGTTGGATGGTGGAAAAGCTCTCCAACCCCTCTTATTGTTTCTTTTCTCTATCTTGTTCACGATGAAGTAGAAAAGCTGTATAAAATTATTTTAAAAAGGCTAAATGCACTTCCTTGTTTTGTTTTTTTGTGTGTTATTTTTTATTTTTTTACACAATGTTACTGGTTGCCAAATGTTGTTCTCTTGCTCATTTCGCCGTATCTTTTGTATGTTGTCCAGGAAGATTGTTTGTGGAATGGCACTTTTGTTGAGTTGAACCACTCTGTGCTTGCTTCTCCCCTGCTTGTCTATCTGAAGCAATAGTAAAGGCAGTAAAATAAAAGTAAAGGCAGTGAAATAAAACCAGAAAATGTTTTAGGACTTAAAGACTGTGTTCTGTTGTAGAAAGCTCCTGTGTGTGTGTGTGTCCATGTATACCTTTTCTCTGTGTGTGTGTGTGTGTGTGTGTTTGTGTGTGCGCGTGCGCGTGTGTGTGTGTACTCCATCATGTTTGCCAACCCATGAGAGAGTCTTACGGTTGGAAGACCTTTAAGCACCGATGTGTGTGTTTGACCTTTTCCCTGTGTGCGTCTGAGTAGTGATTTCAGAGCTGTGTCAGGTTTGTGTGACTTACAGTGCCTTGTCCTGCCACAACTTCATCCTCATTGACAAGGTGGAAATGCCAGCAACCATATGGAAAAGGCCCATTATTTACAGTCTTTATCCTTTTAACACTGGCAAACAAATTTTCCAAGTGTGTGTACAGAATTCCAACCCCCCGGATCCGGTGTCTAAACTGTCCCAGATTAGGCCTTCCAGTTGAGGCCATTTTGTTTCTAAGCATGGCTGTTATTGCTGTGCTTCTATGTAGGGTGACAGAGTTACCTCCATCAGGTATGTACTACCTTATTCAATTGAACTTTTCAATTTATGGAAGTAATTTATAGTTTACACAGAACCCCCAAAAAGGTTTTTCCCAATTCACTTTTACATACATTAATACTGCACTATTACTCAGATAGAGCTCTACTAAGGTAGTGTAGCTCCTCTAACATCATAACACTGCTCTCAACTCATCATAAAACAGCTTTCTATCAAAAGTACCGCTCTATGACAGCATCATACAGGTCTCTGACATCCTATCACAGTTCTATGACATCATAATACAGCTCTGACATCTTAACAGCTCTATGACATCCAAGCACAGCTCTATGACATCATAATACAGCTCTGACATCTTAACAGCTCTGACATCCAAGCACAGCTCTATGACATCATAATACAGTTCTGTAACATCCCAACACAGCTCTATGACATCATAATACAGCTCTGTAACACAGCTCTATGAGATCCTGCTGTGCTGCATGTTAAAACAACAAAGCAGGGCCCGGCCAGCTTTCCTGTCTGATCCCTCTGTGAAGCAACTAGATTAGGTGAGCAAACATAGCCCCGCCGATTGATTGATGTGCGTTGGATGATGAAGTAGAGCCATTGTTCGTGGTGTTTTCTCCCCCGTCCCATGGCCCAGAGGTCGGCCATGTTAACTACTTCCTGTAGTGGCTGAGTGACTGAGTGATAGATGGAGTGAGGTTCTGCCTTCCCTGGGGCTGCAGGGGGGGAAAAGCCAACTTGAAGAGACAATTACACAGCGTTGGCGAGAAGCACAGGTATGCATTGTCCCTGCTGGGGTCAGCAGGCAGAAACTCAGCCTCAATTAGGCTGACAATAGGTGCTGGGGGGAGATAAAATAACCAGGTGTGTGGTGGGAAAAGTATCGGTTTGGGGTCATATCCCTGTCAGGAGAAAGGGTGGGTGTAGTGTGTTTGTGCGTGTTTTGGAGGAATGGGGGTTGTGCGTGTGTGTGTGTGTGTGTGTGTGTCAGTTTCCATATATGTGTCAGTCTGCATGTCAGAACATACATTTCTGTGTTGTCAGTGTGAACACGTCTGTGTGTGTGTGTGTGTTAGCCCTAGGGGCAGAGAGGCGGTAGTAATAGCAGGAGCAGGCTGAGATAGCATCACTGCTCTGGGGTCGCTGACTGCAGAGGCCCAGCGCGGTGCTCATTCGTCACATGGAGAGACTCCTCGACTACTCCACACTGACTGCGTCCACTTGATTGACTACAGACAGTGTTATACGAGACCACTGATTACAAGTAATGTTATATAACTGTTAAGATGGAGTGGTTTTATGCAATCCCCAATGAAGCAGGATCTCTTATCTCGTACCAGTGTGGACACAGTAAATCACATAGAGTGCAGGAAAGGAACAGAACATACATTTTAGGACAATGATTTAAGTTCCATCAATCATGTGTCTTGATGCATGTCCCTTGAAAACAGAAAAAAAAAAAGAAAGGTGGACGTGTTTTTCTTTCTTCCTCTCAATCATTCAGCTGCCTATCCAGTGACTCTCTCCCTTGTCTCTGTGTGAAACGCCCTCTCTCTCCTCTCCTCTTTCCTCTCCTCTCTCCTCTCCCCCTCTCTTGCATCCTTCTCATGCTCTCCTCTTCTCTCCTCTTGGTCAAGTCTGACAGATGGGTAGGTTATGGTCCATGACAGCAGCACCGTGCTAGGGGTAGAGGCAGGAGTCCCACTCGTGGGATAAACACATCATTCACCTTCTGGTAACACACAATGAGTGGGGCCGTCAAAACCTTGAGCTCTGCCAGCGAGCTCATTACTATGGCACCCCCCCCCCCCCACCACCACCACCACCACCACCACCAACTCCCTTCAAACCCAAGCAGACACACCGTCAAGCACACACACACACACCCTCAGTCAGTCAGTAATACACACAGATACACATGAAAATGAATTACAAACACGCGCTTGCTGCTCTCCAACCCCTGCTGTTGTACCATTCTGGCTGGGCACAGTGAAGGGTGAGATGGGTTGCCAACTGCCAAATCTGCTTTTCAGAGAGGAAGCAACCGGGCCTATGGACTCCACATCCTCCTCTGAGTTTATTTATGACTTCTGACTGATCCACAGTTTCTTCTCTCACTTAGTATTAGGGCAGCTGCGGTCAACACACTTCGCCGAGCGCGAGTGAAGTTCTACCGTCGTTGCAGTTGTTGATTTTGTTGTTGTTGTTGATCCCAACGACTGAATGGCTTTAATGAACTCCAGAGGGGGAGGGGGGATGAGGTGGGGGGGGATGGGGATATCCGTGCGGGTGATGGGAGATCAAAGAGTGATGTGGCTGAATTTGGAGCACGTTTGTGGGACGCCGCTGTGGCCTGGCTCTGGTCGCAGAACAACCCCCCCCCCCTCTCTCTCTCTTCTCTCGTCCTCGCTCTTCTCTCTCTATCTTCTCTCACTCTCTCTCTCTCTCTGATCTTCGCTAGTGGCCACTGAAGTCCTTTGACCCACTTTCCTCCTGTCCCTGTGTGGACAGACATGTCCGGCCCTGGACCCCTCGTCTCCAGAGGGGCCCGATCCAAACCCTTCCATCCTCCCGACTCCCTGGCTCCCTTCAACCTCGCCTCCTCTCCAGCTCGTCTGAAGCCCTGGCCAGTGAGTCCTCGGTTCGTCTCCCCTCATTCACATTCAAAACAACATGGTCTTTGAGCTCTGTCCCCCAGTGTAGCATTGTAGCAGTTGTGTTTATTTCTGTCTGATTTCCTCAGAGCTGAAAGCTAATGTTGTTAGCCCAGTTAGCACAGTTCCATCCGTATTAGTGGGACTCGATTGGGTAGCCTTTCTCCCCTGCCAAAACGGCCTAGTGACAGGCCAGGCATGACTGAATCATCCGCAACTCATCTAAAATGGATGAAAGCCTTTTTTGATCTGGCTGGACTTTCTGCTTGACGCCCCAGCTACAGAGAACACAACAGCAAAAGCAAGTGTCCTCCGTTTCAGATAGAAAAGGCTCTGAGTAGTGTGCGATACCACTTCAATGTAGAGTGTATGTAGAGTCCATGTAGAGTTAGCCAGGACAAGCAGCCTTACTCCACTGTAGATCAAGAGGTTGCAGGTTCGATTCCCCTATATTTGTATAAATACAGCTTTGGATCAAAGCCTTTGCTGAATGAATACATTTATAGGATTAGATTAGATGTGTGAACATTGAAGTGTTCTCACCTCGGGTGACCGTTTGGCGGCTGTTTGGCCAGCATGAAGCATAGTCTTGTGATGAGGAGGGATGGAGTGTGTGTGTGTGTGGGGGGGGGGGGGGGGGGGGCGATGTATTCATCAGGAGAGGCGCTCATCTTATCTACTCCAACCTTGAGGAGAGATCCACGGACAGAGGGTGACTCTCTCTCTCTCTCCCAGACTTTGATTGACAGCTCTTCAAATGAACGTTGGAATAGCTCTAGGCTCTGGGCCTCCAAATAACTGGCCCATCAAATTACATCCAGGGGCCTGGCCGGCCCTCGCAGTGGCAAGAGGGATCTATTTATTTGTCTGTTTATTTGCTTGCTCTAAATATTAGGTGGGGAAAATATTTCCCCCACACAAATAATTTTTGTCCAGCGGTCAAAGTGCTCAAATTTAGTTAATAAAGAGCAGGGAAGGTTGTTTGCCTATGAAAGCATGGGATAGGGGACTTTATTCAAGGCAGTCCTTGGAGAGAGAAGGTGACCTTTCTCTCTTCGAGGCGATGCTGTGCACACTCGGCTGAGTTAACTATCACCACCTGCTCCCTCTCTCCCTTTACTCCTCTCAACCCTGCTCCCCCTTTCCCTCCTTTTCTCTCCCTCTCTCACAACCCTGCTCCCTCTCTCTCCCTGTCTCACCTGTTTCAACAATGCTCAGTCTATCGTTATCTCTACTTCCTTCGCCTCACCCTTGTTTTTGCTTCCCCTCTCTCCCTGTCTATTCCATCCTAGTCTATTGTTCCTGCTCTTTCCTTCCCTTCACTCACTCACTCTCTCTCTCTCCTCTCTCTCTCTCTCTCTCTCTCTCTCTCTCTCTCTCTCTCTCTCTCTCCTCTCTCTCTCTCTCTCTCTCTCATCTCTCTCTCTCTCTCCTCTCTCTCTCTCTCTCTCTCTCTCTCTCCTTCTGATCACTCTCTCTGTCTTTATCTCAAAGCCTCTGCCTCGATTACCTCTCTTATTTTCTCCTCCCACTGTCACTCTCCCTCTCTGTCTTCCTCTATCTGTCTCTTCCTCCTCTCTTCGCTCTCCTCGCTCTCTCTCTCTCCTCTCAAATCTCTCTCTCTCTATCTCTCTCTATTTGACTGGAGCCTGAGGAGAAGCTCTCTCTGGATTCCTCGCGCTGCATCCAGGTTAAACTCTTAATTGCCTTGCAGTAGGTGGTTTAAGGCAGTAGCTCACCAAGGCTCAGCCAGTCCCTCAGCTGGGTTGCCAGGTTATTGGGGGGGATGAGTCGTCCCGTGTTGGATTACAGAGCGGAGCCAGCGGAGCCAGCGGAGCCAGCGGAGCCAGCGGAGCCAGCGGAGCCAGCGGAGCCCCGGCCAGTGATAACGGCTCATTAATATAGATGATGAAGATGACCTCTGACCAGCAGCTTCAGCTCAGCCCTGCTCCTCCTGGACACAAACTCTCTCTAACACACACACACACACACACACACACTCACTCACTCTCTCTCTCTCATCTCTCTCATCTCTCTCTCTCTCTCTCTCTCCTTCTCTCTCTCTCTCTCATCTCGTCTCGTCTCTCATCTCTCTCTCTCTCATCTCTCCTCTCTCTCTCTCTCTCTCTCTCTCTCTCTCTCTAACCATCTATCTGTTGACTTTCTCTAGGCCACAGAGGGGTCTTGGACAGTAAATCACTGACAGAAGGATGTTGGGATGTGAGGAGTAGTCGGTATATCACGCTGATGCATGTGGACACCTCTCTGCCCACAGCACTGTGGCTGAGGCATTCATGTAGGATGGGAGCCCGTAGCTCCAGCGCAGGGCATTCCCACCTGAAGACAAAGGACGAGGCAGAAGGGGGGTGAGAAGGGCGTGTGTGTTCCCTCCCTTGTCCCATTTGACCAGACAGTCACACACAAACACACGCGCACATACACACACACGTTCCCAATCGACGTCCCTTCCCGACCACAGGCACCCACAAGCCCGCTACCCCGGTAATGCTTTTCTGCCACGAAAATAAAACCGCTAACGTTCCCCAACGTGGCCAATCAATGTGATCGATGCTGCATTGCCTCCGCTTATAAATCTGTTGTCAGGGGTGCTCAGTGTGTCACCCTGCCCGCCTCGCCCACCCCCGCCTCGCCCAGCCCCGCCCCCCCAGTCAAAACAAAGGCAAGGGGCCTTGTAGGGCCAGTCCACTTAGATCTGAGCCACATCCCCTTGCTTGGTACAGAGAAGTCATTTCATAAGCCATATTACTGAGTTAATGCCCCTGTCTCAGCGCTCCACCCCTGTCATTGATTCCTGTTTAAAAGGCTATGGTTAGTCAATACCACCTTCTCCTCCCCATCTGTCTCTATTTACTAATAAATAAAGTGGAGAGCATTGACAGCCCGGCCCAGCCCGGCCCAGTCTGGTCCAACCCGGCCCTCGCTCCTGTAAAAAGCATGCATGCTAATGAGGACTGGACCCCAGTGGCCAGTGTAGCTCGCCCCCCCACCCCGCTCTCCTTTGTCCCCCCCCACCCCCCCACCCCTCCCGACACACTCACACACACTCAAGCCCCCTCACAATGCACCGCACTCCAATCATGATAATTGCCCGGTCGTCCAGTTGTTGTTTAACATCGCTCATCAGACGAGAGGCATGGATCACCCCTCCCCTCCCCACCCTACCACCCCCTCCCACATGTCTTTTTTTGGGGATTGTGTGTAGGTCAGCTCTGCGGGTCGTGTCTGGTCGTTTGTCAGGGACGGCCAGCAACGCGGCTCCACGCCCACACTCTGTCTTCTTGATCAATTATGGATCGTATGGACGGCCTCGTTGGAATGGGCCCTGTGCGGCGTTTATTTCAAGACGCCACTCAATCTCCCCCCCCCCCCCTCTCTCCATACACACCCCTTACCCCCCCTCTTTCTAGTATAGCAATATCTACATATAGAGGACAAATGACTGTTCATAAATCAATACAGAGGCACAAGGAGGAAAAATCTATATTTGAGGGGAGAAGGGAAGACGGAAAAGAGCCTGGCCTACAGAGCCCGGCCTACAGATCCCGGCCTACAGATCCCGGCCTACAGATCCCGGCCTACAGAGCCCGGCCTACAGAGCCCGGCCTACAGAGCCCGGCCTACAGAGCCCGGCCTACAGATCCCGGCCTACAGAGCCCGGCCTACAGAGCCCGGCCTACAGATCCCGGCCTACAGATTCCCAGCGTTCACTGTCGTCCGCACATTTTCCTTTCCTCTGGCTTCCTGAGGGACTGGGTGGCGTTGATGTGGTGAGTGCCCCAATGGCCAAAACAACACAGGACTGCTGTGTCAACCTTAACCCCGGGACCCCCCAGGAGCCAGGGGATCAGGGGCCCTGACACTCAGGTGAGTTGGGATGGGGGGCGGGGGGGCAGGGGGGGGGCGGGGGGGGGCAAAGGTCATCTGTCCAGTATGTCAGGCATGCTGGTGAGGAAGTGCTCCCCCCTCCCCTCCTCCCAGACTGGCTTGTTCATTCTGGGTCCACACACACACACAAAACCCTTCCAATGACAACCAATCCACTCAGTGTAGGGGGTAACATTTGTGTTTGTTTGTCACACCTATGCTCCCTGCCTCAGCTCCTCTTAGACACTGTGTTAACCCCCCCCCCACCCCCCCCCAAGCCCCTAACGGGCCAGTCTCCTTCCATCATCCTGAGCCTTCC
>NW_026911120.1:0-18508 GCF_963692335.1 Osmerus eperlanus | reverse complement strand
CACACTCAATGTCCCAGAGTGCTCTGCTGTTTCGCTCATTAGATTCATGGAGTTAGAGAACACTAGAAAACAATTCTTCAGGGTCGATTGCTGAGAGAGAAAGACATATAAAGAGAGAGAGAGAGAGAGAGAGAGAGAGAGAGAGAGAGATGAACAGGGTCCAAGGCCCCAGGTGGTGCTGGTCCTCCTTGGTCTCATGGTTAGCTGTTGTCAGGACGGAGGTGACAGGGCTGTGATCCCCTTCAGCGTCCTGTGCATCTTTTTGCAGACGACAAGATGAGTCTGTCTCCATGGCAACATCTGTTGCCAACGTGCCTGTCTTCATCAAAAAAACTCTGTCTCGCCATTGGTTGGCTGCCTCTCTACCCACAATGCTTCCCTCCCTCCCCCCCACCCCCCTCTCTCTCCTCTCTCTCTCTCTCTCTCTCTCTCTCTCTCTCTCTCTCTCTCTCTCATCCCTTCCCCACCCTTTCTTTCTCTCCATCTCTCCCTCCCCTCCCTTCTTCTCTCTCTCTTTCTCCCCATCATTCTGGATCACACACTTTACTGTACTTCTTTCTTTCTTTCTATCTCTCTCTTTCTTTCACTCCCTCTCTCTCTCTCTCTCTCTCTCTCTCTCTCTCTCTCTCTCTCTCTCTCTCTCTCTCTCTCTGAGGACAATGACTTGTGTGTCAGCTGCTGAATGACTCTAACCATGCAGAATAGGAGATGATCATACCTCAATTAGATACACTCTCTCTCTCTCTCTCTCTCTCTCTCTCTCTCTCTCTCTCTCTCTCTCTCTCTCTCTCTATGCCTGTCTATATGTGTGCAGTCAATGCCAATCAATTAGTCTATCCATCTATCTATCTAGCACTATTTACTGTGTATCTATTTACATATCTATCTATTGTACTGAGGTCGTAGTTGTGTCAACAGACTTTGTCCAAAGCAGGTCTGATGACTTGTGATACTGTTTGGGTCATATTGCATGCAGGTGGTGTTCTGTGTGTGTGTACAGTACTGCAGTTTTCGTTCCCAAATCGCTAGGCGTGTCCTCGTGCCCCTTCATGACATCACTCCCGCCCCCGGCATAAATCCCTCCCCGGTGAGGCTGCAGCGCGAGGCTGTCCGGAATCCGCAACAGGGACAGTTTGTTACCGCGTGCCAAGTTGCAAGCATCACTGCACACCAGAAACATTCTGATACGCTCGCTTACATAGATTCGCGCGCGCGTGCACATACGCTAGGGTAGCCTTATCTCAAACCGACGGACCGCTCGCTCACACACAACCATTTTCTCACTCTCTCTTTGGACAGGACACGGACGGACGGTGAAGATGTCTGCTAACGGGGCCGGTGATCTGCTGCAAATCCAGCTCGGGCTCATTAACGGCGGAGGGAAATATCTAACAGCGGAGACGTTTGGTTTTAAAATCAACGCCTCTGCCACGAGCCTCAAGAAGAAGCAGATTTGGACGCTCGAGCAGACTGGAGAGGACGGCAACGCTGTCTTCCTCCGGTCCCACCTGGGTCGGTACCTAGCAACAGACAAAGACGGGAACGTAACCGGCGAATGTGAGGCGCGCGGCCCAGACTGTCGTTTTGTCATCATCGCGCACGACGACGGGCGGTGGTCCCTGCAGTCCGAGCCGCACGGGCGCTACCTGGGCGGCAGCGAGGACCGGATCACCTGCTTTGCTCAGACGGTAACATCTGCAGAGATATGGAGCGTGCACCTGGCCATGCACCCCCAGGTCAACCTGTACAGCCTTGCGCGCAAACGGTACGCCCATCTTAGTGTGGCGGGCGAGCGCGAGGAAATGGCCATAGACCGCGACGTCCCGTGGGGGGTGGATTCCTTGGTAACCCTCGTGTACCGGGACCAGCGCTACCACCTGGAGACCTCTGATAACCGGTTCCTCCGTAACGACGGCAGCCTGGTCGGTAAACCGGACAAAGACACCGGTTACATGTTGGAGTTTCGCTCGGGAAAAGTGGCTTTTCGGGACTGTAACGGCCGGTACCTTGCGCCTTCCGGGCCCACTGGTACCATGAAGTCCGGTAAGAGCGCACGGGTTGGAAAGGACGAGCTGTTCGCCCTGGAGCGCAGCCACGCGCAGGTCGTGCTCACCGTGGGGAACGAGAAGAACGTCTCCACGAGACAGGGTAAGGCTCTCAGAGTTAAACAAAATGAATGTCTTGTCATGGTCTTCTGAAAAGTTGGTTAAACTGGTGACGTTATCACAGCTGAAGCAGAGCAGTCGGCGGCACAGGGGATTAGTGTGTGTGTCTATGAGAGAGTGTGTGTCTGTGTGTGAGTTTGTGTATTAGCTGCTCAGACTGGGTCAGATTAGAGACTCCCTCTCTCTTTTCTTCTTCCACAGATTGATGACTTGTCCCCCCCTCTTCCCCCCCTCCTCCCACCCTGCAGCATGTGGTTCTCATCAGCTCCCTCCCTCCCTCTCTCTCTCCCCTCTCCTCCCTCCCTCCTTTTTCTCATTCTCTGTTTCCCCTCAGTCTCACTATGTCCCCTTCTCTCTTTCTCACTTTGTTGTATCTCCTTCTCCCCTTCTCTAGTTCTCTCTCTCTCTCTCTCTCTCTCTCTCTCTCTCTCTCTCTCTCTCTCTCTCTCTCTCTCTCTCTCTCTCTCTCTCTCTCTCTCTCTCTCTCTGTTTGTGCCCCCCCATGTGCTGAACATTTCTCAGCAGAAATTCTATCTTTCTGTTGTGGCCAGTCCCTGTTAAATGTCTGTGTGGGTATGCGTCTACTTTTCAGTGTGTGTGAAGGAGAGGGTAAAAATAACATACTGCAGCTAATTTCAGAGAATGCTGTTCAAATGAGACACCAGACAGGGTAGAGAGAGAAAAAGAGAGAGCGAGAGGGCAAAGAAAGCTAGATAGAGATAGTAGATAGAGAGATAGATAGATAGAAAGACAGAGATAGAGAGACAGAATGAGAGGGTGAAAGATACAAAAGGGGTAGAGGGGATAGAGGGGTCGGTCTGGAACATTTCAATGGTCTAGAACTCTGCAATGTTCTGGAACACTGCACTGTTCTAGAACCCTGAAGAGAGGAGAGGGAAGAGGGGATGAGAGGAGCAGAGAGACAGAGATGCAGGAACAGATAGACGGAGACAGACTGAGGAAACTGGAGAAGAGGAGAGATAGAGGACAAAGGGTGAGGGGGGGGGGCGGAGACCCACTTTAGAGGAAGTGTGGCTTTTAGACCAGGACTGATCTGTGTGTGTGTGTATATGTGTGTGTGTGTGTAGCTCCTCTGAGGACCATATCTCTTGTCATTAACTGAGTGCATTATCTGCCACTTTTCCCCTATACATCAAAGACATTAGTGATGCACAGGACACCCACACACACACTAGTTAACCCTTCACATGGTGTAGACTAGAGGATGTTTTCTCCATCTGATTACGTTCGATTATCACATCCTTTGATCCAATATTCTCCTCTGTTTTATGGTAACTTTAGTCTAAATCAGCTCACGTCAAATCTAGTCAAATTCAATAGCTTTAATGTCTTCATAACATAATTTTATAGCAGGATGTTTGTAGATCAGTATACTAACAAGCCCATCCCACTTGTCAGGCATGGACCTCTCTGCCAATCAGGATGAGGAAGGAGACCAGGAAGTGTTCCAGCTGGAGATGAGTCGTGAAAACAGGAAGTGTGCGTTCCGGACGGCTGCAGGGAAGTACTGGACCCTGACAGCTACTGGAGGACTGCAGTGCACTGCCTCCACCAAGTGAGACACACACACACACAGAGATACACACACACGCACAGACACACACAGACACACACACAGATACATACACACACACACAGAGATACACACACACATACACACACACACATACACACACATACAGATACATTCTCTCTTTCTCTCTCCCTGTCCTTCAGGTCTGCTAACAGTCATTTTGATCTGGAGTGGAGAGAGGGGCGTGTCTCTCTGAGGGCAGCCAATGGGAAGTTCATCAGCGCCAAGAAGAACGGTCAGCTGGCCGCTACTGTGGATAATGCAGGTCAGCGCGGTTGCCACGGATACCGGCCCGAAAATCTTTTTTTGTTTTGTTTTTATAGTAATTTTTTTATTGTTATTGTTGCTTTTGTTGGATGTCAACAGATCCTTTTGGAAGGGATGTAAGACAAAAGACAATCCCTTTGTGTGTGTGTGTCCTCTCCAGGGGACGCAGAACAGTTCCTGATGAAGCTGATAAACCGTCCAATCATTGTCCTCCGCGGAGAGCACGGCTTCATTGGGTGCCGCAAGGTTGGCATGGCAACGCTGGATTCTAACCGCGCCTCCTACGACGTCTTCCAGCTGGAGTTCCACAACGGAGCCTACGCCCTGAAAGGTGTGTGTGTGTATGTCACCTCTGGGTGAGTGTGTGGGTGTGTGTTATGCTCAGTGCGCATGCTCCCATAAACACCACCTGTGTGTGTTCTATGCTATGTTGCACTGTATTCCTTAATGTCTACTAAGTCCACGCTAGGAAAATGTCGTCTTCATGATGTATTTGCAAACTGGACCGATAGTCACCTCTCATTGGTCCATTCCCAGTACTCACCTCTCATTGGTCCATTCCCAGTACTCACCTCTCATTGGTCCATTCCCAGTACTCACCTCTCATTGGTCCATTCCCAGTACTCACCTCTCATTGGTCCATTCCCAGTACTCACCTCTCATTGGTCCATTCCCAGTACTCACCTCTCATTGGTCCATTCCCAGTACTCACCTCTCATTGGTCCATTCCCAGTACTCACCTCTCATTGGTTGGTTCCAGACTCCCAGGGGAAGTATTGGTGTGTTGGAGAGGAAGCTGCCGTGGTGTCCAGCAGTGCCACGCCCATCCACTTCCTGTTTGAGTTCTGCGACTACAACAAGATGGCGGTGCGCGCGGCTGGGGGGCGCTACCTGAGGGGCGACCACGCCGGCGTCCTGAAGGCCAACGCCGACACACTGGAGAGCGCCACCCTGTGGGAGTACTGAGCTACTGCAGCCAGGAGCCAGACACAGGGTGTCTGTGTGTGTCCGTGTGTGTGTGTGTGACTGTGTGTGTGTGTCTGTGTGTGTGTGTGTGTGTTGAAAAGCGAAAGAGATTCTAAATGTGTTCCAGAAACTGGATGTGTCTTTTGGGTGTCTGGAATTGTTATTGGAATCCTTTAATTGGGAAACTGGGTTCCTACCTTTTGTAATACTGGAGTAACGCCTAAATGGCTCCCCCTTATCATACTGGTGCAACGTGATAATGTGTCCCCAGTCCCCTTGCTTTGTTACTGTGTCATCTCAGTGTTGAAAACTGGAAATCATTTGAACTGGAGACGTCTGTCTAGGACTTGGGGGTTAGTTTAGGGTCCGGGTTAGGGACTAGGACAGGACTAGGTTAGGGTCTGGGTTAGGACAGACAGGATTAGAGTTGGTTGTTTCTGGCTAACTGTCGTTCATCATCTCCTCTCAATGGGAGTTAGAACTGGATAATCTGGCCCTCAAAGATGGAGGCCTTTCATGGTGTTTGCTGAGATTACAGATTAAGCTTTAGGATTAGACGACAGATCGTATGAGCAGAGAGACTCTGGGTCTGACAGCCAGGAGGTTGAAAGAAGCCTCACTTGTGTGTTGGTGGAAATGGGACCAGGTCAGTCAAGGTGCTGAGTGGTGGAAATGGGACCAGGTCAGTCAAGGTGCTGAGTGGTGGAAATGGGACCAGGTCAGTCAAGGTGCTGAGTGGTGGAAATGGGACCAGGTCAGTCAAGGTGCTGAGTGGTGGAAATGGGACCAGGTCTCCACAGAGACAGAGGAGCAGGTTTAACCCAGTTCCCAGTCTGTTCTCTGTTCCCTCTCCTAGCTCCCTTTCCTAGCTCCCTTCACTTGTCTCCTATGCATGTGTGTTTGGGGGGTGGAGGAAGCATGGACAGAAGAAAGGGAGGAGGGGAGGGAAGTGTAGAGGGAGGGTGTGAGGGAGGTAGGAAGGAAGGAAGGAAGGAAGGAAAAACATGGACGTGATCCAGTTAGGTTGAGTGTGTCTGCATCTGGCCCAGTTAGGTCACGAGTGTGTCAGAGCCATCATACTTGCACACACGTATACATGATGACACACTCTGAAACTGTCTTGTCATGCACTTCATCTCTCTTTCTCACTTCAGAAAAGGCTTTATTGACATGAAATACAATTGTAAATGTTGCCAAATCAACTATTTCTCCCCCCCCCCCTCTCTCTTTCTCTGTCTCCCCCCCTCTTTCTCTCTCCCCCCCTCTCTCTCTTTCTCTGTCTCCCCCTCTTTCTCTGTCTCCCCCCCTCTCTCTTTCTCTGTCTCCCCCCCTCTCTCTCTCTTTCTCTGTCTCCCCCCCTCTCTCTGTCATTCTGAGGTCACAGTGCAGTAGTTTGGGGACAGACTAGAGTTCTAGAATGTAGGATTGGTGTGCCTGTGGGATCCTGTCCATGATGACAAGCACATTTTTGTAGAGATGAAACTTTTAGGTGTAGTCCAAGACCGAGGGCTCCTATTGGTCCTCCATGTGCACTAAGGGGAAATGTTATTGGTTCAGGCTGTGCCTTGTTTGGAATAGAATGAATTATGTGTTTTAATGATTCCATGCATATTTAAAAGATTGTTTTGTTACACTTCAACTTTAAGAAGTCAACAGATTTCTTTAGCCAATCAGCAGATAGTTCAACTATGAGAGAATTGTAGCCTGGGAGATAAATCATTGAGATCCAGTTTCTGTGTATGTGTCTGAACATCTTTTGAGGGGCAAACAAATAAAAGCAAACTATGTTACAGTTAAAAAGAGGATTTGGAACTGAATCCATTCAGTCCAAAACTCCAAATAAAGTTTTGTCTGTTGACAGTGGAAAATGAAAAGCTTTTCTATTTTATTTGTCCTGCTGTAGCTAGATCTTGATTGACGGCAGCAGCTGACCAGTCCTGCTGCTTCTTGATGTTGCTGTGCCAACCGTCAGTTCACCACTAGCCAGCTGTACATCGCTGACTCACACAGTCACACAAACGCACAATTCTCTCTCGACTAAATCTTATCTTAAATCTTTTTCTCTTATTGAAAAAAGTTTTTACAAAATAAATTCAAAAATAACTTTTAAAACGTTAGAGAAAACTAAATCTAAGAAAGTTTTATAAAAAAGGTTTGGATTTTTCTTTTGAAGACTTGATAACTCTACTGTACTCTATTATACTCTGCTGAAAAAATTATTTCGAAAAAAGTTTTGAAAGGCATAGACAATACAGACAGACAGAAACACGAGGAGGGGAGAGGAGGGGACTCAGTCTAGAGGGGAATATCTCTGGGTCGACAGTACAGAACAGCATCAGGTCAACATAACCCAATATACTGGGGCTGGAAGAAAGTCTTAGAAAGCACATGATATGAACACTCTCTCTCTCTCTCAAACACACTCTCATACACACACACACACTCCCGGGGTTGGTCTGTCTAACAGACGTCTATTCATGGTCTGTGGCTGGTCTCCGCCAGCAACAGGGTTGCCATAGGAACAACAGCTGGATAATACCAGGGTTTGGGTTTGTGGTGGTGGTGGGTGGGGTTGAAAGGAATACACACACAGACATGCAGACACACACACTTACATAGACATACAGAAACATTTCACACACATACACACAGCTGCATGCACACACATTCAAACTCTAAAAGTCAAATAGACACACAATCAAACACACGCACACACATGAATTAGACGCTTGTGAATCGGGACCTTTGTGATGGGAGGAACATGTGATGTGAAATGATTAAAGGGTCTTCAAATGTGGTCACACACACATACACAGACATTAAGACCTAGACAGTATTAATCAAAGATAAGCAGATAAGAAAGGATCAAGTCAAACAGGACTCCTGACAGAAACAAAAGATGTGTGTGTGTGTGTGGTGTTAGTGAGTATGTGTGTGAGTGTGTGTGTGGTGTTAGTGAGTGTGTGTGTGAGTGTGTGTGTGGTGTTAGTGAGTGTGTGTGTGAGTGTGTGTGTGGTGTTAGTGAGTGTATGTGTGAGTGTGTGTGTGGTGTTAGTGAGTGTGTGTGGTGCATGTGTGTGTGAATGTGTGTGTGTGTGTGGTGTGGTGTGTGTGTTTGTGAGTGTGTGGTGTGTGGGGTGTGTTAATGTGTGCCAGATGACTGAGGCAGGCTGATAACTGTCATGCCGAAAAGCAGTTAGAACACAGAAGAAGCTGGAGAGAGAGACATAGAGAGAGAGAGAGAGAGAGAGAGAGAGAGAGAGGGAGAGAGAGAGAGAGAGGGAGAGAGAGAGAGGGAGAGAGGGAGAGAGAGAGAGATGTAGAGGCAGTGTAGAGGGTGTGTGAGGAAAACAGTGATCTGTGTGTATGTGACCCTGGGAAAGTGGGGCAGCAGATTTATTTTGGCAGGAGGCTGTGCGTGTGTGAGAGAGAGTGTGTGTGTGTGTGTGTGTGCATGCATGCAAGTGTGTGTGGGTCCTCTCCAAAGAGTTTGACTGACTAACAGAAAGAAAGAGAACATGAAAGAGAGAGAGAGACTGAGAGAGAGAGAGAATGGAACAGAGACAGAAAGAAGTGAGGGGGAAGAAAGGAGAAAGAAAGGATGAGAGAAAAAGAGGATGAGAGAAAGGGAGGGTGAGGAAGTAGGCCAGGTTATGTAACCCTGCCCACTAACACGGCACCAGAGGAGGGTGGAGGGAGGGAGGGAGGGTGAGGGGTTGGGAGAGATGGAAAGAGGAGAGGGTGAGGGATGGATAGAGGGATGGAGGGTGGGAGATATGGAAAAGGGAGAGGGTGAGGGAGGAGGGAGAGATGAGAGTTAAAAAAAAGAGGAACAGACAAAATGTGGCTGAAAATGTTGTGGAATGTTCACCTCAGAGGCCAACTGGATATGACATCATCAGGGAGAGAACAGGGTTGGGCGGTGGAGAACGAGAGAGAAAGAGAGGGGGGGAGGGATAGAGAGAGAAAGGGAGGGGAGGAAAGGGAGAGAGAGGGAGTGGAGGAAAGGGAGAGAGACGGAGAGAAAGGGAGGGGAGGAAAGGGAAAGAGAGAGAAAGAGGAGGGGGGGGAATAAAGTGAAAGATAGTGTTGTTAGGAGCTCTGTGCTCCTCTGCTGCCCCCTGGTGGCCAGTATGACCTTCACCACCAGGTGCAGTTTACCAGCCAATCAGGAGAGGGGAGGACAGGACAGGAGGATTGTTGTGGATGTTTTTGTTGCTGCTGTTATTGTCTCCCATCTGAATCGTGATTGAGGTGTGAAACGTTGTACCTTTCTCTTTCTCTGTCTGTGCCTCTCTTTTTCTCCTTCAATGACTCCTGCCTTATCTCTCTCTCTCTTTCCCCTCCCTCCCTCCCTCCCTCTCTTTTTCTCCTTCACTGACTCCTGCCTTATATCTCTCTCCTCCCCTCCCTCCCTCCCTCTCTCTCTCTCTCTCTCTCTCTCTCTCCCTCCCTCCCCTCCCCTCCCCTCCCCTCCCCTCCCTCCCTCTCTCTCTCTCTCTCTCTCTCTCTATCTCTCTCTCTCTCCTCCCTCCCTCTTTCCCTTTCTTTGACAAACAGGAAAGCTCTTGACCTTCAAGTAAAAAGCAATGAAGGGAGAGAAAGAGAGAATGGCCAAACACACACACACATGCACATACTTATGCACACACCCTCACACACACATACTCAAGAGACAAAGAGAGACCGAGACAGATTGCCGTCCCCTCCAGAGTTCCAGGCCCGGCCTCCAAAGACCCCCAGCTGGAGTATCCAGCTGCCCCAAGATCAGCCTCCCTGTCTGGGGTCAGTCCAAGCCGCTGCTCCCCTGACCCAGATGGCTATGGAGGAGATGACCCGTGCTGATATGCAAAGAGCACAGCAATGAGAAGGACAGAGAGATAATGAGTGTGTGTGTGCACGTGCATGTGCCTGTGTGCGTATGCGTGTGTCATGGTTCCTCCTCATCCAACATGGGTGTGGGCCTCTGACAAGCTGGAGTGTCTGGACCTCTGTTGACACAATCAGGTCAACATGGATCTGTTATCACATCATGTGTGTGTGTGTCTGCATGTGTGTGCGTGTCTGCATGTGTGTGTGTGTGCGTGTCCTCCCACACCTAGTTTTGTGTTTCTGGTCTTCCCAAGAAACCAGAAGCCTAATTACCATGGAACATCCTTCACTGGTGTGTGTATGTATGTGTGTGTGTGTCCTGTACATCCTAGAGAACACACTCATCATAGAGGGTACATCCCTTGTTGACCTTTCTCTGACAGGTCTGGTACACATTCAGCCCTCTTATTAAACAGTCTCCTCTCACTAACCTGTCTCTCCTCTCACTAACCTGTTCCCGTTCTTTGCAATGGAATGATCTAAAATGAATTCTCATCTGATATATTGCATTCAATTCTACTTACACAATGGCCGTCTAAATACTACATTTCCATCATAAACTTGGAGAGTGGGGGTTACTGCAAATTGCCACACCTCCAGTTTTGGAGACACGTGCGTTTGGTTCCTGTGGTTTACTCTATCTCTCTTTCTCTCTTTCTGATACTGTACTGGGGTGGGAGGAGTCGACCTGGGTAGCTATAAATTCAGGAAGCCCGAACACACCAACGATATCATCCACCTGTTGCACGAGAGGACCAGAGACGTCACCGTCTTGCGTCCTCAACAGAGAGCAGTCCAAGTGATATTTAACAGGCTGGTTAAACAACTTTGCTAACTTTAAACATCTATAACAGACAGAGCCGTTTTATTTTCTTCAGTATTTTCTTCACGTCACGGTGATGTCTCTGGCGGTGTGCGGGAGCAGCACTGTCCGGTTGGTGTTCCTCGGGGCGGCAGGGGTCGGAAAGACCTCGCTCATCCTTCGGTTCCTGCATGACCGCTTCGAGCACAAATACACCCGCACGGTAGAGGAACTGCACGCGCTGGAGTACGACACCGGGGCTGGGAAAGTGCGCCTCGAGATTCTGGACACTAGCGGCAGCTACTCCTTCCCTGCTATGCGCGAGCTTTGTATCCGCCACAGTGACGCTTTTGTGTTAGTTTACGCAGTGGACGATCCCGGGTCGCTTGAGGAGGTGCGGAGGCTCCGCGAGGAGATCTTGGAACTGAAAGGCGGCAAGTGCAGCACGCCCATCACCGTGGTTGGCAACAAGGCGGATCTGATGGAGTGCGAGGGGCGCGCGCTACCAACAGCGGAAATCATGGCTATGGTTGAGCTGGAGTGGAACGCGAGCTTCGTAGAGGCTTCCGCGCGCACCGGGGAGAATGCGGTCGGGGTGTTCCGTGCTCTGTTGCAGCAGGTGAACCTACCGTCACAACTGAGCCCCGCGTTGCGCAGGCGACGAGAGACTGTACCCCGCGAGAGCCCTAAAAAGAGACCTCCTCTGAAAAAGAACAACAGCTGTATCCTCTCCTAATGTCTCTCTGTCTCTCCCTCTGTCTCTCTCTCCCTCTCCCTCTCTCAGAGCAGCTGGTTTGCTCATGTACAGGTTCTTCCTCCCTCTATTCAAACCCTGTGTCAGAATTCATTTTTTATTTAATTTTTATGTATGTAAAGAGAGGAGCAGCCAAACTGAGGTGTCCGCTTGACACGCAGGGAATTCTGGGTAGTGTAGTAAAATAAAATGGGGGGGGGGATTTGAACTATTCCTCTGGTTCTCTCTCATGGTATTAGTCGAACAGTGTTGGTTTATGTGTTTTAATTATGAATAAATCAAGAATAGATCAAGTTGATCATAAGGTTGTTCGGTTCTTGTCATTGCACCGGTCCCTGCAACGTGGAGTTGGGAGACAGCTCAGCTTCTAGAACAGTAGAACCTTCTAGAAAAGAAGGACTTGATACCTTTCAGGTCAGTACAGTTCCACATACAATAATTTTCGGGGAGAACTATTTAGGGTTCTAAAACTCACCAAAGTATAGGGCCTAGTTAGACGTCAAGGTACTAGTTAGGCCAGTCAGACAAAGTTGTGGTCCCAGATAGCAGTGTTGACTGATGGGCTGGATTGATTGCCGGATATTAGAGAATGTTATATGAAGGCCATGACCTTTGTATGTTGACACAAAGGAGAGGAGAGACAGCACTGCCCAGCTGGCTTACATCACAGACTGATAAGTACATGAATATCTGCCCCCATATACATATGCACACACATCCACACACACACATCCACACAACCACATCCACACACATATCCACACAATCACATCCACACACATATCCACAAAATCACATCCACACACACATCCACACAATCACATCCACACACATATCCACACATCCACACACACACATCCACACACACATATCCACACAACCACATACACACACATATTCACACAATCACATCCACACACATATCCACACATCCACACACACATCCACACACACATATCCACACAACCACATACACACACATATTCACACAATCACATCCACACACATATCCACACATCCACACACACATATCCACACAATCACATCCACACACACACATCCACACAATCACATCCACACACACACATCCACACACACACATCCACACAACCACATACACACACATATCCACACACCTGCACACACACACCCTTCTGTCAGTCGTGAGCATGTTAGTGAGCATCAAAATAACCCCAGGCTCTTCTGTTATTATGAAACAGGATTATTATGATAATCTCATGGCAATGAATGTGCTAATGACATAAAAGGGATATAAATATCCAGGAAAACACCAACAGACAAAACCTCCAGTCCTCCACCTCTTCCTCTCATCCGGTTCTACTCTCATCCCACTTTCTGCTCTATAATTAACCTGGAACTACCAAACGATGCTTAAAAATACACCACAGGCAGGGAGAGAGAGAAAGAGAGAGGGGGGAGAGAGAGAGCAAAGAGACAACATGAATGGGGTTCATTGGTAGTTTATGAATTGGTAATTCAGAGCTGACAGAGAAAAAAGTCTAAGGAGGAGTGGAGGGGGGAGGAGATGGGGGGGGGAGTGGAGGGGGGGAGGAGATGGGAGGTGGAGGAGATGGGGGGTGGCGGTCGTGAGATGGTGAATAGGCAAGGGATCGAAAAACCAACGATCCAGTAACAATGGCCATATAGGCACACACACAAACACACACAAACATAAAGCTGAAATCTTGACTCACTGATAAACTAAGGCGTGTGCTCTCACGTGTGTTTCAGTGCACGTGCTCACACACTGCACACACACACAAATGAAACTGCAGTTTATTGTTATTTTATCCTTATAGTATTTCACTATGTTGTCAGATGCTGTGCATGTAGATTGCCAAGATTATTTTTGTCAACAAAACGTCATGACTCACTGAGACACACGTAGACCTGACAAACGTACCAAACCAACTGAGGGAAACTGTCACTGGACCTTTGGGTATTCACAGCGTCAGACGCAAACAAGGGTTGACCTCCGCAAGCAACACGTTCTGCAGAAAAACAACCTCTGCTGTTTAGTTGTTTCTTCCCACACACGTGTGTGTGGGTCTGAGTGTGTGTTTGTGTGTGCGTGAATGTGTGTGTGTGTGTAGGGGAGACTGGGAGCTGATAACAGACTGAAGGGCAGCCAGAGGCTAAAGACCCAGATATCTAATGTGTGCTTATGAGTGCTTAAAGTTCCCTATCTCTCTTCTCTCCCTAACCCTCTCTCTTCTTCATCATCTACACTTTATTATTTTCTCCATTTCTATCTTTGCTAACCCACCCCTCTCCGCATGTGTAGGATATTCTAAAACTAATAATAAAACATATAAGAAACAAAATTCAATATACAAATAAGAGATTAAGCGCTACGTCACACGTAACATTGTTAAACATGGCTTAAGTGTTGCTGATGAAAGTTCAGGGAAAGTGCTTTTTTTATTTATTATTACCACCATGTTTTTCTCCGGTGCGCAGCATGTAATTGAAAAACTCAAATTCCCAAAATGCATTTGTTTGGGGAAATTGCAGGAGGATTATACACCAATCACCTACGCATATCTGGCCTTCCCGGTTTGGGATTGGCTGCATTTTGGCATATCCTCCCAGGGTGCTTTGCTTCTCTGGCTGGGAATTCAAATCGCGAGCACCAATCAGAAGCGCTCCTAACGAACAGAGCAGCATTTAAACTTGTACCAGTCACAGTTGTAGAAGGACGAGCAAATAGCAGCGGGGAAGTGATTCGGTGTATTTTTTAGTGCTGTTTTTGACTGTATTTTTGTCAAAACATCTGAATCTTGAACCTTTAAACTTGAATCTTTTTTTAGCATTCAGATTGACAGCTTTTGCACCTGTGGATATTTAGTTTTTATTTGAATTCCGTGAATGTGGAAGATTACGCTAAAGCTAGTTAGCTACTTAGTACAGCGAATCTCTATAACCTGTTAAGTAATTTAACTTTCCATCATAGTGTTTTATACGTGGTAGATTAGTATTCATTGACGTTGTGAAGCACTCTACTACTTCAAAATGAGTGCAGGAATAGCAAAACCGGCGAATCCGTCGACACACGTCGACCCCAAATCTGCACCTCTCAAAGAAATTCCAGATATTCTAGTGGATCCGCGGACTATGAAAAGGTACATGAGGGGAAGATTTTTAGGGAAGGGAGGGTTTGCAAAATGCTACGAAATAACAGATCTGGACACAAAAGAAGTTTTCGCAGGGAAAGTCGTTCCGAAATCTATGATTCTCAAGCCACACCAGAGAGAAAAGATGAGCTCAGAAATCGCTATTCACAAGAGCCTCGATGACCCGCATATCGTGGGTTTCCACGGCTTCTTTGAGGACGACGACTTCGTTTTCGTTGTGTTGGAAATCTGTAGACGGAGGGTAAGTACATCTGTTGGGTACTTCGACGTAGCTAGCAAACATGCAAGCTATGCTAACGTTATCTAGCTAGTAACATCACTAAACTTCCTATCGTGGTGAGTGATAGTTGTGGGAGGCCAACGGTCGAGTCGAGCGAAGATTCATATTGCAAGCGAACTTGTTCCAGCAATCTGAAAACCATGATCGTCTGTCTAACAGGGTGTTTTGATGAAAATATATTTCCCTAGTCATTATGATTGCCATCGCTGAAATGTCAAAAATATGGAACTTCATGTTGTATCCTCCCATATTTAAGTTGAAATCTTCAGGTTCAGCCTAGTCAAGCGTCATGGCGACAACTTCTGGGCACCGCTAGCGACCTCTAGCATGTGTATTCATCTCAACTTGCGTGTTGGATGTGACGGAGTAATAACTGTTTTGAATCACCTTTAAAAAAACAATAAATGTATTTTTGTCGCAGTCCCTGTTGGAACTGCACAAACGAAGGAAGGCGGTGACGGAACCGGAGGCCCGGTATTACATGTTGCAGCTGCTGAAGGGCTGCCAGTACCTGCACAACAACAGGGTCATCCACCGTGACCTGAAACTGGGCAACATCTTCCTCAATGACGACATGGTAGTCAAGATAGGTATGACACACACACTGCCAGCCAGAACACACACACATGCCTAACAGGATAAATGGAACACACACCTTTTCAAAACTAACACCTGCTGTCTTTTAATGAACTTCTCCCTCCATCTCTCCTCCAGGGGACTTCGGCCTGGCCACTAAGATAGAGTTTGACGGAGAGCGTAAGAAGACTCTGTGTGGGACTCCTAACTACATCGCTCCAGAGGTGCTGTGTAAGACGGGCCACAGCTTCGAGGTCGATGTCTGGTCCCTGGGGTGCATCCTGTAAGTGGAGACACACACACACACACACTCTGACTTTCACTCTCTCAAACACACACACTTTCACTCACACACCTACCTAATGCACACTATGCACATCCAGACCGAACATCACAGGTTCTGCTACACATGGTAGTGAAGAGCGGAAGGCTCATGCATTCAGTAACCTCTCTCCCCTCCTCCCCCAGCTACACTCTGCTGGTGGGGAAGCCTCCGTTTGAGACATCCTGCCTGAAGGAGACCTACAACCGCATCAAGAAGAACAACTACACTATTCCCTGGGTGAGAACACGCTCCAGACTCAACACTTCAGCCTCTTTAGTGATCCTCTGTTCGATTCATTAATGTCTCTTCCTTCACCCCCTTACTCACCCTTCCATCTCCACTTTCCTTGCTCCCTTTTCGTCTCCCTCTTACCCTTTCCCTCCCTCCTTCCTTCTTCTGTTCCTCCCCCCCCCCCCCCCCCTCCAGCACATCAACCCGGTGGCATCCTCCCTGATCAAGCGCATGCTGCACGCTGAGCCCACCCAGCGGCCCACCGTGGCAGAGCTCCAGGCGGACGAATTCTTCACGGGGGGCTACGTGCCCCTGCGGCTGCCCACCACCTGCCTCACCGTGCCCCCACGCTTCTCCATCGCCCCGTCCTCCCTGGAGGCCGGCCTGCGCAGGCCGCTCACAGCCGTCAACAGCAAAGGTGGGGAGGAGGGGGCGTGACAGGGTGGTCTGGGGGGAGGGATGGAGATGGGTGAGATTTTTCCTGTCCCATTGGTCACATCTGACCAATCACATTCTCTCTCTCTCTCTCTCCAGGAGGAACTGAGAAGGTGGAGCAGAAGGAAGAGCCTCTGCAAAGGTGAGACACACACATAGAACAACCCACATGGTCTTCAAGTGTAATCTGATTGAATAAGAACTGGATGAATGCTTGGATACCACATTCATCTCCAGTTACAGCAGTGGCACAACACTTTTACTTCTAAACAAACAAGCTTTACTGAAGTTAATGCGTGTGTGTGTTCCAGAGAGGTCCCAGAGCCCACCAGCTGTCACCTGAGCGACATGCTACAGCAGCTCACCAGCGTCAACGCCTCCAAGCCGTCCGACAGGGTGCTCGTCCGCCAGGGTGAGGACGGCACGCCCACTGACGCGCAATAAACGCACCTGCTGCACACACACTTCTGAGAATCTGTACATATTGTGGTTGAGGAGATGGTTGTTGTTCTTGTGCGCTCCTGTCTGACTTGGGGTGTTTGTGTTCAGAGGAGGCTGAGGACCCAGCCTGCATCCCCATATTCTGGATCAGCAAGTGGGTCGACTACTCTGACAAATACGGCCTGGGTAGGAGAGGACATCCACTTCTGCTTTTTCTCCCTTTCCACCCTCCCTCGTCCTAGTAAATGATGCTGAGATTGGAAGTTATTAGAAGAATGAATGAGGTGGGAGTTGTGTGCCTGTGTTTGAGCTGTGTTCTTACCTTTATTTTTAGGCTACCAGCTGTGCGACAACAGCGTGGGCGTGTTGTTTAACGACTGCACGCGTCTGATCATGTACGCGGACGGCGACAGCCTGCAGTACATCGACAAGACGGCTGCTGAGAGCTACGTTAGCGTGCGCTCCTACCCACCCACACTCACCAAGAAGGTTAGCATTAGCATTGCTAGAGGAAGCCTAAGGCTGCTGCTAATTTTTTATAATGTATATTATCGAAATAAAAAATTGTATAGCTCATCCTTTTCTGTAACGACTAAATCCCCCCCAGATCACGCTGCTGAAGTACTTCCGTAACTACATGAGCGAGCACCTGGTGAAGGCGGGGGCCAACGTGGTGCGCCGTGACGGGGACGAGCTGGCACGCCTGCCCTACCTCAGCCACTGGTTCAGGACCAAGAGCGCCATCGTGCTGCACCTCACCAACGGCACCGTGCAGATCAACTTCTTCCAGGTGCCTCGCTCGCTCCCTCTCACTGTTTTATTTGTCTCATCACACACACTCCCCCCCCCCCCCCCCCCCCTCTCTCTCGACCACCTTCTTTTGAACGTGTGGACCCGAAAACACTGATGTACCACACGCATACACTTCAATCTAACACAAACACTCATCAGCCTTTTAGCTCAGTAGTTCCTGATTCCAAACTCCATGTTGTGCCCCTCCTCCCTCCAGGACCACACCAAGCTGATCATGTGTCCTCTGATGGGGGCGGTGACCTACATCGATGAGAAGAGGGAGTTCCACACATACAGGATGTCTCTGCTGGAGGAGTTTGGCTGCTGCAAGGAGCTGGCCAGCCGCATGCGCTACGCCAAACTGATGCTGGAGAAACTGCTGGCCGGGAAGTCCACTTCCTCCTCCTCCGCACGCTAGAGCCAATCACAGCACTCGCAGCCCCCAGCCGGCCTATCGTGGTGAGGGGAGGGGGGAATGGGCACTCCCCTCAACCAATCACTACCTCACTTCCTGCTGTCCGCAGGCCTATCGGACGACTGGGTGTGTGGGGGGGGGGTTGTGATGTCACAAGCCTGTAAATTACGCCAATTTCAAAACAATGTCTTATAGTCAGGAAGTGGGGGTGTAAATGATGATGAATTTACAGTCTGTTTAGAATTGAAGTTTTTTATTACGGTGTGTGGCCTGCTGTTCACCAACTTTGTGGGTTTTGTAAATACTTCTGGGGGTTTCCATGCGTGGGAGGGTGGAGGAGCTGGCCGCCCCTTTATCATGTGACATGCGTGTTCCTCCTGTTCTCACCTGTTGTCTTTATACGTGTTCTACTCTTCTACATGCGTTACACGCTCCCCC
>NW_026911119.1:25000-27500 GCF_963692335.1 Osmerus eperlanus | reverse complement strand
AAACTTTAACTTTTTTTGACCACCAGGGGTGGGGGGGTCTCGTGCCCCATCGGGTGCCCGCCCCGAGTGCCTCTCATGGCGGATACGTTTTCACCCGCGAGCGGGAGACACATGTGGTGCACATGGTTCATTGGGCTTGTGTGGTATGGGCAAAACCACTGTAAAGTCATACTGCCATTGACTTCCATTCATTTTCCCAGGATGACTTATATACTCTATGGTAGCTGTCTGGTGGACTGGGGGTCGCGACAATGTTACGCTTGTAAATCAGAAGCTGGGAAATGCATTGGGAAGCTGGGAAAACCGTTTTTCGAGCTCATTTTCGGTTCCGCCGAACGGATTTTGATCAAAATAGGCTCATTCGAAAGGTATTAACCGGGGGCACACGGAAAACCGGGACTTATAACGCGCACGTGCGCGTGCGCGAAACCGGAAGCGAAAGAAAACTTCAAACGGAGCTACAACCGTGAACGGAGCTGAAACCGGCGAAAAATTTCAACGCACGCCGTCGCGCCCCACTCCAACTTAAATAACAAAACTGTCCCTATCGAAATCGGTTGGATAAAACGGAAACGGGAAGCGAAAGAAAACGTTAAACGTCTACACCGAAATGGCCATAGTCAGTTCCAATGAAAAAACAACTCTCACGTGTGTGCCCCACTCTAAAGCAGTGTATAAAACTATCCCCAGCGAAATCAGAGCTACACAACGAAAACGGGAAGCCAAACAAAACTTTAAACAGAGCTACCGAATTGGATATCATCAATCCTGGGAAAATAACCACACACACCGCTGCCCCCCGTGCCAACTTGAATTTAGAAACCGTCCCCAGCGAAATCCCACGTTCGGGCGCAAAACTGCACGTTTGGAGCCACATTTTGTCTGAAGCTGGAAACCTGCATTCAAAGCTGGGAAAAGGTGCTCATTGACAGGCATCTCCACTTCGGGACCTCGTAGCACCTTCACCCGGGTGGCGTTGGAAAGGTCTGGGCGAGGGGGACACGGGGAGGTCAGGCTCGCCACGCGCACGCGCTTCCCCGCGAAACGGGAGCCCAAACAAAACTTTAAACGGACCCACCGAATTGGGGATCATCAATCCTGGGAAAATAACCACACACACCGCTGCCCCCCGTGCCAACTTGAATTTAGAAACCGTCCCCAGCGAAATCCCACGTTCGGGCGCAAAACTGCACGTTTGGAGCCACATTTTGTCTGAAGCTGGAAACCTGCATTCAAAGCTGGGAAAAGGTGCTCATTGACAGGCATCTCCACTTCGGGACCTCGTAGCACCTTCACCCGGGTGGCGTTGGAAAGGTCTGGGCGAGGGGGACACGGGGAGGTCAGGCTCGCCACGCGCACGCGCTTCCCCGCGAAACGGGAGCCCAAACAAAACTTTAAACGGACCCACCGAGCTGGGGATCATCAATCCTGGGAAAATAACCGCGCACACCGCTGCCCCCCGTGCCAACTTGAATTTAGAAACCGTCCCCAGCGAAATCCCACGTTCGGGCGAATAACTGTGAATTTTAAGCCCCCGTTTCTCTCAAGCTGGAAACGTGCATTCAAAGCTGGGAACAAGGGCTTCATGTACAGGCATCCCCACTTAGGAACCTCGTAGCACCTTCACCCAGGGCTCGTTGGATAGGTATGCCCGAGGGGAACACGGGCACATCGAGACCCGCGGCCGCACGCGCATTTCCCCGACGCTGCGAGCGAAACAACATTTCAAACACGCCTACCGAAATGGGGACACTTTTTTCGGGGAAAATAACCGCACACACCGCTGCCCCTTGCCCTCACTTGAAGAACAAAACCATCCCCAGCAAAATCACACTTTCGGGCGCCAAACGGTGCATTTCACACCCACAAAATACTCAACAAGTCAAACACACTCTCACACTGCAAAATTTGGGAGCCCCGGGGAACAACACTACACTCTTGGCCTCCCCGGGGAACAGCACTCCCAGGGCGGCAAGCACACCTCCGGGGAGGACCCCCCTGCACTACCTGATCACCGTGGGGCCCTGTGCACCCACTCTTAAGCACCCCCCCTGTGTTAAAACCAAAATAACCCCACTTTAAGAAGTACGTGCCCCTGGGCATCCCCTGCTTACAGTGCCCGTGCCCCTGGGCATCCCCTGTTTACAGTGCCCGTGCCCCTGGGCATCCTCCCATTGACTCCCACTCAAAATGGACTTAGGTTTTGGACGCTAAAGTGCCTGTGATGCAGTGCCCCTGGGCATCCTCCCATTGACTCCCACTCAAAATGGACTTAGGTTTTGGAGGCTAAAGTGCCTGTGATGCAGTGCCCCTGGGCATCCTCCCATTGACTCCCACTCAAATTGGACTTAGGTTTTGGAGGCTAAAGTGCCAGTGATGCAGTGCCCCTGGGAGTCCTCCCATTGACTCCCATTCAAAATGGACTTAGGTTTTGGAGAGCACAGCGCCCGTGCCCCTGGGACTCTTCCATTCATTTCCATGGAGTTGTAATTCATTTTCT
>NW_026911118.1:0-13604 GCF_963692335.1 Osmerus eperlanus | reverse complement strand
TCCCAGCTGACCCACATAGACTTCCTCCCTGCTCGTAATGACTGGTACCCAATGTGAGGCACCTCTTTCATTCCTTCTCTCACTCTTCCTCCTTTCTGAGCGTTTTTTCAGAAGAAAATCTTTTTTCACACGTTGCAAAAAAAAGGAAGTTCCTGTTCTTTGGAGAGTGGTGTGTGTGGTACGGGAGTAGGGGACGTGATTTTCCGGTGTTTTCTGCGTGAATCATGTTAGCGGAGGTATATTTGGTTTCTGTTCAACCGCCGGGCTAGTGTCATTTGTGCGTGACTCACTCAGGATCGGTGTAGAACAGGTCTAATCACCGCTGATGGAGCAGCCAGACAGGTGCTTGAGGAAAGCGTGGAAGAGTGTGTTCCATTAGGGGGCCTGTGTTTTGGTCAGTGTGTCTCTCTCTCTCTCCCACACACAGCCTAATAATCACCAGCGAGTGACTAAAAAAAGAATTGAGATTCGTTTCTCTGGCACTGACCTAACAGAAACATCTCCCTCTCTCTTTCTGTCTCTCTCTCTGTGCTCTCTCTTTTTCTCCACTCTTTCTCTTTCAGGCCCTTTTTCCTTCTTTATCTAACCCTCCAGTCTACCTCCTAATCTCTCTCTCCTGTGATCCCTCCATCTATCTGATAGAGGAAGCTCTGGTGGGCTGCCAGAGGGAAGGTTCACTCAGGTCTGCAGATTAAGGATCATTCCGGAAGTCCGGAATTCACAAGTTGCTGAGTTGCGCTGCTCGGATCAGAAACCCCCCAGTGTAGTGATGACTCTGCAGTAGCTGTTAGTGTGTGTGCGTGTATATGTGTATTTGTATGCCTGTGTGTGTGTGTGTAGCAGTCTCACATCTGTGTGTGTGTGTGTGTCCCTCCAGACAACAAGGACTATGATGCGTACCTGTCCTACACCAAGGTGGACCCAGACCAGTGGAGCCAGGAGACCAGGGAGGAGGAACGCTTCGCCCTGGAGATCCTGCCTGACGTCCTGGAGAAGCACTACGGATACAAGCTGTTCATACCCGACAGAGACCTCATCCCCACCGGAATCAGTGACATCCCCACCCCCTCCCTCTCCATCTCCCCACCCCCTGCCTTCAATCCCCCTCCTCCACCATCACCCCTCCCTCCCTCTCCATCAACCCTCCCCTCTCTCCGATCACCCCTCCCCTCCCTCTCCATCTCCCCCTCGCTCTCCATCCCCTCCCCCTCCCTCACCATCTCCCTCTCCATCACCCCTCCCTCCCTCTCCATCACCCCTCCCTCTCTCTCCATCACCCCTCCCTCTCTCTCCATCACCCCTCCCTCTCCATCTCCCCTCCTCTCTCTCCATCACCCCTCCCTCTCTCTCCATCACCCTCCCTCTCTCATCACCCTCTCTCCATCACCCTCCCTCTCTCCATCACCCTCCCTCTCCTCGATCAAACCCCTCCCTCTCTCCATCACCCCCTCTCTCTCCATCACCCCTCCTCTCTCCATCACCCCTCCCTCTCATCTCCATCTCCTCCCCTCTCTCTCATCACCCCTCTCTCTCTCCATCTTCCCCTCTCTCTCCATCACCCCTCCCTCTCCATCACCCCCTCCCTCTGTCCATCCCCTCCCTCTCTCTCCATCACCCCTCCCTCTCTCTCCATCTCCCCCTCTCTCTCCATCTCCCCTCCCCCTCCCTCTCTCTCCATCTCCCCCTCTCTCTCCATCACCCCTCCCTCTCTCTCCATCACCCCTCCCTCTCTCCATCACCCTCTCCTTCTCTCTCCATCACCCCTCCCTCTCTCTCCCATCTCCCCCTCTCTCTCCATCACCCCCTCTCTCTCCATCACCCCTCACTCCCCTCTCCATCACCCCCTCCTCTCTCTCCATCTCCCCCTCTCTCTCCATCACCCTCCCTCTCTCTCCATAACCCCTCCCTCTCTCCTCCATCTCCCCCTCCCTCTTCCATCACCCCCTCCCTCTCTCTCCATCACCCCTCCCTCTCTCTCCATCACCCTCTCCCTCTCTCTCTATGACCCCTCCCTCTCTCCATCACCCTCTCCTTCTCTCTCCATCACCCCTCCTCTCTCTCCATCTCCCCCTCTCTCTCCATCACCCCCTCCCTCCCTCTCCATCTCCCCCTCTCTACCTCCCTCCCTCTCTCTATTACCCCCCTATCTCTGTGTCTCTTACCCTCTCCATCTCTGTCCATCAACCTATCATCTCTTTCTTTATCTCTGTATCTGTAGAATGGTGTGTTTCTATGTGCTGTTGGTCTTTGGCGTCAACACTGTGATGTCATTGATGTTTCATGTTGTTGTTGTTGATGTTGATTGTCTTCTACTATTCATGTCTGTGTTGTATGTGTAGGACTCGAAACATTATGCAACAATGCATGCAAGACTAAAAATACACATCGACAAAAGCATTTACATTTAGTCATTTAGCAGACGCTCTTATCCAGAGCGACTTACAGTAAGTACAGGGACATTCCCCCCGAGGCAAGTAGGGTGAAGTGCCTTGCCCAAGGACACAACGTCATTTTTGCACAGCCGGGAATCGAACTGGCAACCTTATGATTACTGGCCCGATTCCCTCACCGCTCAGCCACCTGACTCCCATTTAGACAGTAATGGTGGGAGAGTAACTGGGGAAACTGAAAATGTGTTGTATTGAGAACAAGGCTATAACACCACAGACAATGACTTAATGAGCCCAGGTTGTGCTAATGAGATAGACGTATCATTAATAACATGACATTTCTGTTTTGTTGACACAACATAACCTCTGTGATATCAACCTGTCAAGGGAACACCATAATGGTGGTGGCATTTTCTGTATTCAGTGCATTCAGTATTGTTCTGACCAGATCAGAATGGCTTCCAGAATGTGTGTGTGTTCCTTCCAACACACACACACACACCAGTGAATGTAGTGTTTACCCCAGTAAAGGGGCATTGCTCCTGTATCTCCTCAGTAGGGTTATTGGCTGGATTTGGCTGTGCGTTCTGCCAGGGCAGCAGTTCACCACTCAGTCTGAGATGTGTTCTCGTGAGGTTCCCTGGCGCTCCCTCAGTCCTCCTTCATGCATTAAACATTCATACATACACTAATGAAATTCTGTCTCACTAATCTGTGTGTGTAAGTGGGTATGTGTGCTACAGGATAGATGTCTATTTGTGTGTGCGTGCGTGTGAGGGTGAGAGTGTGTGTGTGTGCGTGAGGGTGAGAGTGTGTGCGAGGGTGAGAGTGCGCGTGTGTGTGTGTGTGTTGTATGTGTGTGTGTGTGTGTTACACAACCTTATCAGAGCAGTGCAGGACCCATGAGAGAGTGTGATGTTCCTCGTTTCTCACAGCTCCACAGCTGACCTGACACATCTCCCTCTGAAGACCCTCCACTCACACACACACACACACTCCCTCTGAACACCCTCCACACACACACACACACACTCCCTCTGAACACCCTCCACACACACACACACTCCCTCTGAACACCCTCCACACACACACTCTGAACACACACTCCTCCTAAACACCTTCCACACACACGCACACACACTCCTCTTAAACACTCTCAAAGTGTTTGTACTAACAGACAAAAAAATTTTTTGCCACAGGTCTGTTGTTATCTCTGTGGTATGTGTCTGGGTGTGTGCATGTGTGTGTGTGTGTGTGTGTGTGTGTGTACCTGTGTCTTCTTGCTGTGACCACAGTCTGAATGTTGACATGTTTATGTTTAGGTCTGTCCAATGAGCCTTACCAGGATGACACCAGGCTCCTTAGAGGTACTCCTCCTCTTCCTCCTCAACCCGCATCACTTCCCCCCCAGACAGGAAGCAGGAAGTGTGTAGCCAGGTTTTTAGGAGCATGGCAGAGCTTTTCAGTGCAGAATGCCTAGATGGTGTACACAGCCCTTTAAGACAGCCACAACAGCGAGAGACAGAGACAAAAGAAAAAGAGAGAACAGAAGATTGAATCAGAGATAGGCATAGTACACTAGAGTCTTCAGATATTGTGAACTCTGTAAACAGAGGTAGTAACGTCTCCAGAAAAGCGGCAGTCAGGGTGTTAGTGTTTGATTGTTGTCTTGTGTTTGTGCCTTGTGGTCTCTCCATTGTACTGTGGTTAGACTGGTCCCTGTCTCCATCATGTCACTACATAAGTGTTCCAAAAATATAAAAGGATATAATATTGTTAGTTCAACTATTCATTGATGAATGTTTTGTATGTAGTGTAGTCTAATACTGACTTAACCTCTCTTTTTCTCTCTCTGTCTCTCGTTCTGTCTCTCTCTTTTCCTTCACCCATCTCTTCCTCCCCCCTTCTCTTTCTCTCCCTCCCTCAATCTCTCCCTCCCTCCCTCCCTCAATCTCTCCCTCCCTCCCTCAATCTCTCCCTCCATCCCTCCCTCCCTCTCTCTCTCTCTCTCTCTCTCTCTCTCTCTCTCTCTCTCTCTCTCTCTCTCTCTCTCTCTCTCTCTCTCTCTCTCTCTCTCTCTCTCTCTCTCTCTCTCTCTCTCTCTCTCTCTCTCTCTCCAGCCTACATCGAGGACGTGGCCCGCTGCGTGGACCAGAGCAAGCGCCTCATCATCGTCATGACGCCCAACTACGTGGTGCGTCGCGGCTGGAGCATCTTCGAGCTGGAGACCCGCCTGCGGAACATGCTGGTCACCGGGGAGATCAAGGTCATCCTGATCGAGTGCGCCGAGCTGCACGGCATCATGAACTACCAGGAGGTGGAGGCGCTCAAACACACCATCAAGACCCTGACCGTCATCAAGTGGCGCGGGCCCAAGTCCAACAAGCTCAGCTCCAAGTTCTGGAAGCAGCTGCAGTACGAGATGCCATACCGACGCACCGAACCACTCCTGGACCACGAGCCGGCCGTGGACGCCAGCGAGCAGGGCCCCTTCGGAGAGCTCCAGACCGTCTCCGCCATCTCCATGGCAGCCGCCACCTCCACCGCCATGGCGACGGCTCACCCGGAGCTGCGCTCGTCCTTCCACAACACCTACCACACCAGCATGCGGCAGAAACACTACTATCGCAGTTACGAGTTCGACCTGCCACCAGGGGGCACCCTGCCTCCTATGTCCTCGCTGGGGAACCAGCACACCTACTGCAACATCCCGCTCACCCTGCTCAACGGCCAGCGCCCCCCCGGGAAGAGCCGCGAGCACAGCCTGGAGGAGGCGCACGGCAACAACGCCATGCTGCCCCTGTTGCCCCGGGAGACCAGCATCTCCAGCGTCATCTGGTGATGGGGGACGAGGGAGGGGGGGGGCGGGAGGCGGGAGGGGGGGGGCTGGAGGAGGTGGGTGGGGGGGCGGGGGGGGGGTTCGTGCGGGGATGTTGGGTGAGGTTGGGTTTGTGGACGTGAGATTTGTCTCCACGGATGGTTGCGAAGGAGGCTGGAGGAGCTTGGTTGTGAAGGGGGGAAAGGTGGGGATGGAGTCCGGTTTGGAACGGGGCCCGGTTGTGCTGCGGCACGGTTTGGAACGGGGCCGTGGTGTTGCTGCGCAGGGCGACTCTCACAGAGACGAGAATCAGGAACCACAGACGATCTGCTGATAAAAACGGACTAAAGATACTGTTTGATCCACTGTCCGATCGACATGAACTTGAAGAGGAGAAAACGGAAAAGAACCCTCACACTATGGCACTTGTGCACGCGCACAAACACACACACAGATGTACACACACGCATACACACACACACTAACACACACACACACAACCTAAAGGAAAACAGGGTCTTGTACATATACGGTATTTCCAATTTATTTGTAGCATCAGTGTCTTCCTGTTTTTTTCTTTTTTACGTTCTTTTCGATTTGATCATGTTTGTTGCCTTCTCTACTTTACGACTTTGCTTTGACTCATCACACAGATTTATATATTTCTATTATTTTCATTTTTTATTTGTTTTTATTCTTTGTTTCGAAGTGCTTTTGAAGAAAGCCAGTATGTCCCGTACCTGCGCTGTTGTGTTTTTTTTATCTTGACTTTGTGTAGTTTAAAAGAACGTCTTTTTAAACACGTTTTGGGGAAAATTGCCTGAACATTTTACGCTGAAGAGCAGAAACTAGTTTTTGTTTTGTTGACCTGTACAAGGTGTATATCTCTAGTTTAAAACACTCTTTAAAAAATCATAGAATATGCAAAAAGAAGGAAGAGCCTGACAATGATGTAACGTCCTGTGGGACAGAGGAAGGGGAGGAGCTATGGAGAGGGGGCGGTCCATGTCCTCTACATACAGACAGAAAGCCAGATGGAGCTTACTCCAAACCTTCATATTTTCTATATAAAAACTGACAGCCTTGCTGTTTTAGCGTGATAGTGAAAGGTCTCACCTTCAAGGAAAATCTGTAGATTATTTTAAAAAGAATTCTATTTTTATAAAAAAAATTAAAAAAAAGAGTTTGCTTGGAAAGTCATACTTATTTGCGTTTTCATCCTACATGGAGGGGGGAGGGAGGGGGCAGGGTGTGCGTGTGCGTGTGTGTGTGTGTGTTCTGATGGTTTTGTACACTACTTTGCTACGTGGTACCTGGTTTGTGAAGACAACAAGGTAGATTTTGAGTCCCTCGTGAAAAGATGTCCTCTATGATTTTGGATTCAAAAGGAAATACATTTCCAATTATTTGAGTCCTTCAAATTTGATACTACTCCCATTAAGTAATTTTTTGTTGTTGCTTTGATTCATATGATGGCTGATGGTTAAGTAATGACCAGTTAGTGTTTTGAAAGACTTTTTAATTATATTTGGAGGTGTTATTTCTGAGTATGCATAGCAAATAGATATGTATTCTATATACAATATAGATATTTATATAAATATATATAAACACGATTTTCACTTGGAAAGAAATGTCTATCTTTATAGAAACACAATCATTATCAGTTGCCCTTACTTTCACACTGCACATTAAAAACAATGATCTCCTCTTGACGCCTCGCTGTCTGTCCATGTGGTTCTTAAATAACATTTAAGATGCAACAACATCCACATACGTTATGAAAAGGTGATTCATGTAGCCAGAGGAACCATCTGAAAAACTAATCTGCCTCCGGAGTCTGATTAGCCTTCCTGCTGCTGTTCAGAAATGAACATAAAATAAATTGTATAAATGTTTTTTTCTGGTCTGGGAAAGAGGGTTTGTTAAGAGAGTTGTTGAATATTGAAGAAATGTATATTGTTCCAATTTGTTATATTCAATACCAACATTTTATAGGGTCTAACCCAGTGACATTCAAATGAGCAACATCAAATGCCAATGCATTGGTTTTAACATTATAAGGACTTGGAATGCACCATTGTAGTTCCTTTTACTATAGTTATACACCAAGTTTGTAGACCTTTAGAAGAGGTGTACATTAGCATACATAGCTACCTCAAACATTTATCGTCTTTTTTGCGGCCACCGGGTCCCTCCGCAATGGCAGTCACTGTCCGGCAGTGCCCCCTGCTGGAGCACAGAAGAATTACAGCATGTTGACGACAACAGTCAACAGTAAACAGAAAGACATAAAGACTGAACGGATGGAAAAGTACAGCCTCTGTATTAAATTGTCGGAATTAAATTGTCACTTTACAGTGTGGCTCTCACCCATGCTACCTCACGAAACGTCAGGATGACATTGTCACGCTGGGCTTCAACAGACCTCTACAGGGATGCTGACAGTGTAACCTGCGACACACACACACACACCTGCCACACACTCATACACACACACACACACTCACACATATACCTGCCACACACTCATACACACACTCACACATCCTTCCCACACACACACACTCACACATCCTTCCCACACACACACACTCACACGCATCCTTCCCACACACACACACACTCCCACACTCCCACACACACACACACACACACACACTGGTGTTGGGCATCAGCTGGAGAGCTGCTGACTGTTGTGTGCTGGCAGCGTCTCTTGACAGCTGTGGTTTTATTAGCAGACACAGGATTAATAGACTCTTTATTATCCTTAGCAATTAAATACTTAATTGGAGAGAAAATAGGGCCCACAGAGAGAGACAGGGCATCCACTGGAGAGACAGGCCTTCTAATCACCTGGATGTATCTTCATGAGGGACAGTGTTGGCACTGGTGACAGGCACGGGACGGAGGGAGGGAGGGAGGGTGTCAAAGGGTGTGTGTGCTTTGCTGTGTGTGTGTGTGTGTACAGGTGACAACAAGTCCTTGAGGCTTCCCACATATTATGTCTGTCTTCAGGTTTGTCTGGGGAAGTGGAGAGGAAAGGAGGAGGGGAGGGAAGGGTGGAAGAGAAGACAGAAAATGAGGGGAGGGTGGAGGAGAGCAGAGATGGGGAGAGGGAGAAGAGTACATCTGAATCCCAAGACCCACGCTTCTTAAGATCTCTGATTAAATCTACTACTTTCCACTCACATGAAAGACTTGATCGGGACTTTCAATCCAAGCAGTGCCGTGAAAGAGCCCGTTAAAAGTCTATAAACACCATGACATGATAAGGTGAGGGAGTAACGCTCCCACGAGTTAAAGCGTGAAAAATGTGTCTTCTTCAAATTGATTCGTAACAACTTTATTATCAAACGGCAGTGCGTGAGACGAGCCCGTCAGACGGATGAGGTCATTACCAGCGTTGAGCAACAATGATGGCGGAGCAGGGGGCAGATCAAACAGGGAGAGAAAGCCCTTCATTTCATCTCCCTCTTTATGGACCCCCAACAGCTCTCAAGCACAGATAAACCATCCGCAACCCTTTGAAGGAGTGCATTCAATGCGAAAACAACTCAAAGTACCTTTCACATTATTTGTGGTCGTTTTGATTGTTCTGCTCGAATAATTTGATGTTTGGATCTACAGTCTCTGTGTATTTAGCGAAGCAACTAAGATTTAACCCTGGGTTTTACACTCTAGTGTCTCTATCTTTCCAGTATCTACTCTGTGTGTCTGTTTATCTTTGACTCAGCTATCTGACGAATGCACACATGAAAGCAGCCACAGGCTTGTTGATTTCTTCACGCTCACTAACCAACCTTCACCGAACCTCGTCTTCACATCTCTCTCCCTCGTATTGTGTGTGTGTGTGTGTGTGTGTGTGTGTGTGTGCGCGTGTGTCTGCCTTAGTCTCCAATGAGGGTGTTCAGCGATTTCTGTATCCTCCTGCAGATCTTTGCCGATAGCGTTTCCATGGCATTCCCAGTTCCGCGGACCATCCAGAGTGTGATGACAGGATCTGGGAGAAGAGACACAACTCTCCCTGAGGCTGTCACTCAATACATGACATCTACTGAACTTCCTCTCCTCTTATGCATCCAACCAGGGAATGGTGGAAGATGGTGTGTCCATCTGTGTGTGTGTAGAGGTGAGTGGTGAGAGGCTGTTGTTGGAGAATGTGTATTTCTGCATCTGTGTCCATGATTATGTACACTTCACTGGATGTCTTAGCTAGACTTTGCTTCATGCGTGGTTCAACACTGCCCTCTGGTGGTGGTAGTAGGTGCTCTGTGTGTTCGTTAATTGCCCCGGTTCCCGCTCCAGAGACAGCCACACAAAGGAGACGTGACTGGACTCTGAGGTGAAACACGAACCTTCTGCCTCTGTGTTGTGCTGAAACATGAACCTTCAGCCTCTGTGTTGTGCTGAAACACGAACCTTCAGCCTCTGTGTTGTGCTGAAACACGAACCTTCTGCCTCTGTGTTGTGCTGAAACATGAACCTTCAGCCTCTGTGTTGTGCTGAAACATGAACCTTCAGCCTCTGTGTTGTGCTGAAACATGAACCTTCTGCCTCTGTGTTGTGCTGAAACATGAACCTTCTGCCTCTGTGTTGTGATGAAACACGAACCTTCAGCCTCTGTGTTGTGCTGAAACACGAACCTTCAGCCTCTGTGTTGTGCTGAAACATGAACCTTCTGCCTCTGTGTTGTGCTGAAACATGAACCTTCAGCCTCTGTGTTGTGCTGAAACGTGAACCTTCAGCCTCTGTGTTGTGCTGAAACACGAACCTTCAGCCTCTGTGTTGTGCTGAAACACGAACCTTCAGCCTCTGTGTTGTGCTGAAACACGAACCTTCAGCCTCTGTGTTGTGCTGAAACATGAACCTTCAGCCTCTGTGTTGTGCTGAAACATGAACCTTCAGCCTCTGTGTTGTGCTGAAACACGAACCTTCAGCCTCTGTGTTGTGCTGAAACACGAACCTTCAGCCTCTGTGTTGTGCTGAAACATGAACCTTCTGCCTCTGTGTTGTGCTGAAACACGAACCTTCAGCCTCTGTGTTGTGCTGAAACACGAACCTTCTGCCTCTGTGTTGTGCTGAAACATGAACCTTCTGCCTCTGTGTTGTGCTGAAACATGAACCTTCTGCCTCTGTGTTGTGCTGAAATATGAACCTTCAGCCTCTGTGTTGTGCTGAAACATGAACCTTCAGCCTCTGTGTTGTGCTGAAACATGAACCTTCTGCCTCTGTGTTGTGCTGAAACATGAACCTTCTGCCTCTGTGTTGTGATGAAACACGAACCTTCAGCCTCTGTGTTGTGCTGAAACACGAACCTTCAGCCTCTGTGTTGTGCTGAAACATGAACCTTCTGCCTCTGTGTTGTGCTGAAACATGAACCTTCAGCCTCTGTGTTGTGCTGAAACGTGAACCTTCAGCCTCTGTGTTGTGCTGAAACACGAACCTTCAGCCTCTGTGTTGTGCTGAAACACGAACCTTCAGCCTCTGTGTTGTGCTGAAACACGAACCTTCAGCCTCTGTGTTGTGCTGAAACATGAACCTTCAGCCTCTGTGTTGTGCTGAAACATGAACCTTCAGCCTCTGTGTTGTGCTGAAACACGAACCTTCAGCCTCTGTGTTGTGCTGAAACACGAACCTTCAGCCTCTGTGTTGTGCTGAAACATGAACCTTCTGCCTCTGTGTTGTGCTGAAACACGAACCTTCAGCCTCTGTGTTGTGCTGAAACACGAACCTTCTGCCTCTGTGTTGTGCTGAAACATGAACCTTCTGCCTCTGTGTTGTGCTGAAACATGAACCTTCAGCCTCTGTGTTGTGCTGAAACACGAACCTTCAGCCTCTGTGTTGTGCTGAAACACGAACCTTCAGCCTCTGTGTTGTGCTGAAACATGAACCTTCTGCCTCTGTGTTGTGCTGAAACACGAACCTTCAGCCTCTGTGTTGTGCTGAAACACGAACCTTCTGCCTCTGTGTTGTGCTGAAACACAAACCTTCTGCCTCTGTGTTGTGCTGAAACATGAACCTTCTGCCTCTGTGTTGTGCTGAAACATGAACCTTCTGCCTCTGTGTTGTGCTGAAACATGAACCTTCTGCCTCTGTGTTGTGCTGAAACATGAACCTTCTGCCTCTGTGTTGTGCTGAAACATGAACCTTCTGCCTCTGTGTTGTGCTGAAACACGAACCTTCAGCCTCTGTGATGTGCTGAAACATGAACCTTCAGCCTCTGTGTTGTGCAGAAACAAGCCCACTGTCTCAGATCAGCACAGATAGGAGCCCAACCACGAACACCTCTCTGTGCTGAACAAAGGTCTTGTTTGACGTCTTCTACAGGGGTTATGTAAGGAAGCACTGGTTTACTGGGTGCTTCAGAGGGAGGGAGGGAGGGAGGGGAGGGAGGGAGGGAGGGAGGGAGGGAGGGAGGGAGGGGAGGGAGGGAGGGAGGGAGGGAGGGAGGGAGGTGCTTTACCTGAAACAAGAACAGCTACATGCAAGTTCAGAGAATACTTTTATTATACAAAAATAGTTTATATATATTTATCTGTCCATATCATCACCACGCAGACACACACATTCCACTTACAGACTCAACACAAACAAACCCTTGTACTTCACTCAAACAAACATACACACACACACTAGCTCATCCCTCCTTTATAGCTTTGTTGAAAACTCCATTCTGTATCTGGTAGCCACACCTTTAAAGTAATTCCTATTGACTTGGTTAACATGTGCCTCAGAGTTCACATCTCAACCACCAGCCTCCTCATTTCTCCTCCCTCCCCTCCTCTCTGCTGCCAACCATCTCTTTCCCTCCCTCCCTCCCTCCCTCACTCCCTCACTCTCTCCCTCACTCACTCACTCCCTCCCTCCCTCACTCCCTCCCTCTCTCCTCAACTCTACTCCTCCTCACTCACATCCACCCTTGGCTCCTTTTCTGTCAAGTGCTGACCCCCCCCCCCCCCCCCCCCCCCCATCACTGTTCTGTTCTCACCTGTCCTCCGAACAACAGCTGAATCTGCAGATGAAACATTTAGTTGGTCCATTCAGTGAGACAAGATCTACTCCTCATTGGTCCATTCCGTGACACAAGATCTACAACTCATTAGTCCATTCAGTGACACAAGATCTACACCTCATTGGTCCATTCCATGAGATCTACACATCAATGTTCTGTTTGTCTGTCTCGTTGGTCCGCTGAGCAGAGAGCCCAGTCTTTCATTGGTCAGTTGGTCAGTTGGTCCGTCGGCGTGGGCGGGGCCTACTTCCCGTAGAACATCTCCATCAGAACCTCCTCCATGTTGACGCTACCGATGACGGGCTTGAAGAAGAGCTGCGCTACGGTGGGCGGGCCGATGCTGCGCAGCATGGACAGCGCGATGAGCAGCTTGGCGAAGCGCGTGGCGTCTTCCTGCTGGATCAGCTTCACGTGCTCGTTCAGAGCCTGGTGGGCCTCGCGCCCGCAGAGACTGTATGTAGAGGAGGCAACGCAGCCCCTCCAGATCTGAGGAGAGGAGAGGAGAGGAGAGGAGAGGAGAGGAGAGGAGAGGAGAGGAGAGGAGAGGAAGCGATAAGTGAAAGGCAAGAGAAGAGATGAGAGAAAGTAAAAGAGGCGAAAGGAGTAAATTATTGGAATTAATGAACACAGGGTATGCAATGTCCAGCACAAACTGCATGTGAGATTTTCCACCTAAACAGTGAGTTGAAAAGGTGTGACATCTGTTCCACTGATCTGTCAATGTGATACTATACCTAGTGATACTATACCTAGTGCGCTGTTTAGAAACATATTTTAATTTAGATCCCTAGAAACATGAGTATGATCTGGACCCGACGCACCAACAAGCAACAAAACCAACGCTTATAAAAACGATGTTACTGTTATCTGAAATGCGTTGATTCTAAAACATGTTGTGACTCATACCGCATAAATAAACGGAGAACGTGATGGTTTACCGTTTCGTGTTCTTTCTTATTTTTAAGACGTTTTATGAGTTCATATGCCTCACTTAAGGTTTATACTGTTGCAGTGTGTTGTTGTGTTGCAAAATGTCTTGAGTAAGTTACACTCACTGTCATAAAACCTTACCTGGGTTGAAGAGCACAGCCCCTTTGAGATAAGCGTACTCCTTGGTGCTGATGTCCAGACTCCAGCATTTCTTCAGAAAGGCTTTGATACCCTGGATGTCGGCCAGTGATACCCCGACGGTCACCCCGGTGCGTGGTTCTAACGGCAGCTCGCTCGGTCTGTCCGGTAAACCCGTAAGGATGCGCTGCAGCATGCTGGGTTCCGCAGTCTCTGTGGTCTCAAAATCCACCCTGTCCTGCGCGAGACCGAGCACCAGCAGTGGCGCCCACCCGTTCCGCACGAGGAGCAGCTGGTCGTCCTCGGGCAGCTC